>NW_027444913.1:0-195857 GCF_048569485.1 Anomaloglossus baeobatrachus
AAAGTGGAGAAAAAGTGGAGAAAAAATGGAGAAAAAAATGGAGAAAAAGTGGAGAAAAAGTGGAGAAAAAGTGGAGAAAAAAATGGAGAAAAAGTGGAGAAAAAGTGAAGAAAAAGTGGAGAATAAGTGGAGAAAAAATGGAGGAAAAAATGGAGAAAAAGTGGAGAAAAAGTGGAGAAAAAGTGGAGAAAAAGTGGAGAATAAGTGGAGAAAAAATGGAGAAAAAAATGGAGAAAAAGTGGAGAAACAGTGGAGAAAAAGTGGATAAAAAGTGGAGAATAAGTGGAGAAAAAATGGAGAAAAAAATGGAGAAAAAGTGGAGAAAAAGTGGAGAAAAAGTGTGAGAAAAATGAATAAAAAGTGGAGAAAAAGTGAAGAAAAAGTGGAGAAAAAGTGGAGAATAAGTGGAAAAAAATGGGAAAAAAATGGAGAAAAAGTGGAGAAAAAGTGGAGAATAAGTGGAGAAAAAATGGAGAAAAAAATGGAGAAAAAGTGGAGAAAAAAGTGGAGAAAAAGTGGAGAAAAAGTGGAGAATAAGTGGACAAAATGGAGAAAAAATGGAGAAAAAGTGGAGAAAAGTGGAGAAAAAAGTGGAGAAAAAGTGGAGAAAAAGTGAAGAAAAAGTGGAGAAAAAGTGGAGAAAAGTGGAGAAAAAATGGAGAAAAAGTGGAGAAAAAGAGAAGAAAAGTGGAGAAAAAGTGGAGAATAAGTGGAGAAAAAATGGAGAAAAAAATGGAGAAAAAGTGGAGAAAAAGTGGAGAATAAGTGGAGAAAAAATGGAGAAAAAAATGGAGAAAAAGTGGAGAAAAAGTGGAGAAGTGGAGAAAAAATGGAGAAAAAATGGAGAAAAATTGGAGAAAAAGTGGAGAAAAAGTGGAGAAAAAGTGGAGAAAAAATGGATAAAAAGTGGAGAAAAAGTGGAGAAAAAGTGGAAAAAAAGTGGAGAAAAAATGGATAAAAAGTGGAGAAAAAGTGGAGAATAAGTGGAGAAAAAATGGAGAAAAAAATGGAGAAAAAGTGGAGAAAAAGTGGAGAAAAAGTGGATAAAAAGTGGAGAATAAGTGGAGAAAAATGGAGAAAAAAATGGAGAAAAAGTGGAGAAAAAGTGGAGAAAAAGTGAAGAAAAAATGGATAAAAAGTGGAGAAAAAGTGAAGAAAAAGTGGAGAAAAAGTGGAGAATAAGTGGAGAAAAAATGGAGAAAAAAATGGAGAAAAAGTGGAGAAAAAGTGGAGAATAAGTGGAGAAAAAATGGAGAAAAAAATGGAGAAAAAGTGGAGAAAAAGTGGAGAAAAAGTGGAGAATAAGTGGAGAAAAAATGGAGAAAAATTGGAGAAAAAGTGGAGAAAAAGTGGAGAAAAAGTGGAGAATAAGTGGAGAAAAATGGATAAAAAAATGGAGAAAAAGTGGAGAAAAAGTGGAGAAAAAATGGATAAAAAGTGGAGAAAAAGTGGAGAAAAAGTGGAGAATAAGTGGAGAAAAAATGGAGAAAAAAATGGAGAAAAAGTGGAGAAACAGTGGAGAAAAAGTGGATAAAAAGTGGAGAATAAGTGGAGAAAAAATGGAGAAAAAAATGGAGAAAAAGTGGAGAAAAAGTGGAGAAAAAGTGGAGAAAAAATGAATAAAAAGTGGAGAAAAAGTGAAGAAAAAGTGGAGAAAAAGTGGAGAATAAGTGGAAAAAAATGGAGAAAAAAATGGAGAAAAAGTGGAGAAAAAGTGGAGAATAAGTGGAGAAAAATGGAGAAAAAAATGGAGAAAAAGTGGAGAAAAAGTGGAGAAAAAGTGGAGAAAAAGTGGAGAATAAGTGGACAAAAAATGGAGAAAAAAATGGAGAAAAAGTGGAGAAAAAGTGGAGAAAAATGGATAAAAAGTGGAGAAAAGTGAAGAAAAAGTTGGAGAAAAAGTGGAGAAAAAGTGGAGAAAAAATGGAGAAAAAGTGGAGAAAAAGTGAAGAAAAAGTGGAGAAAAAGTGGAGAATAAGTGGAGAAAAAATGGAGAAAAAAATGGAGAAAAAGTGGAGAATAAGTGGAGAAAAAATGGAGAAAAAATGGAGAAAAAGTGGAGAAAAAGTGGAGAATAAGTGGAGAAAAAATGGAGAAAAAATGGAGAAAAAGTGGAGAAAAAGTGGAGAAAAAAAGGAGAATAAGTGGAGAAAAAATGGAGAAAAAAATGGAGAAAAAGTGGAGAAAAAGTGGAGAATAAGTGGAGAAAAAATGGAGAAAAAAATGGAGAAAAAGTGGAGAAAAAGTGGAGAAAAAGTGGAGAATAAGTGGAGAAAAAATGGAGAAAAAAATTGGAGATAAAGTGGAGAAAAAGTGGAGAAAAAAGTGGAGAAAAAGTGGAGAAAAAATGGATAAAAAGTGGAGAAAAAGTGAAGAAAAGTGGAGAAAAGTGGAGAATAAGTGGAGAAAAAATGGAGAAAAAATGGAGAAAAAGTGGAGAAAAAGTGGAGAAAAAGTGGAGAATAAGTGGAGAAAAAATGGAGAAAAAAATGGAGAAAAAGTGGAGAAAAGTGGAGAAAAAGTGGATAAAAAGTGGAGAATAAGTGGAGAAAAAATGGAGAAAATGAGAAATTGGGAGAAAAAGTGGAGAAAAAGGAGAAAAAGTGGAGAAAAAGTGAAGATAAAATGGAGAAAAAGTGAAGAAAAAGTGGGAGAAAAAGTGGAGAAAAAATGGAGAAAAAATTGGAGAAAAAGTGGAGAAAAAGTGGAGAATAAGTGGAGAAAAATGGAGAAAAAATGGGAGAAAAAGTGGAGAAAAAGTGGAAAAAAGTGGAGAAAAAGTGGAGAAAAAATGGAGAAAAAGTGGAGAAAAAGTGGAGAAAAGTGGATAAAAAGTGGAGAATAAGTGGAGAAAAAATGGAGAAAAAATGGAGAAAAAGTGGAGAAAAAGTGGAGAAAAAGTGGAGAAAAATGGAGAATAAGTGGAGAAAAATGGAGAAAAAATGGAGAAAAAGTGGAGAAAAAGTGGAGAATAAGTGGAGAAAAAATGGAGAAAAAAATGGAGAAAAAGTGGAGAAAAGTGGAGAAAAAGTGGAGAATAAGTGGAGAAAAATGGAGAAAAAAATGGAGATAAAGTGGAGAAAAAGTGGAGAAAAAGTGGAGAAAAAGTGGAGAAAAAATGGATAAAAAGTGGAGAAAAAGTGAAGAAAAAGTGGAGAAAAAGTGGAGAATAAGTGGAGAAAAAATGGAGAAAAAATGGAGAAAAAGTGGAGGAAAAAGTGGGAGAAAAAGTGGAGAATAAGTGGAGAAAAAATGGAGAAAAAAATGGAGAAAAGTGGAGAAAAAGTGGAGAAAAGTGGATAAAAAGTGGAGAATAAGTGGAGAAAAAATGGAGAAAAATGGAGAAAAAGTGGAGAAAAAGTGGAGAAAAAGTGGAGAAAAAGTGAGATAAAATGGATAAAAAGTGGAGAAAAAGTGAAGAAAAAGTGGAGAAAAAGTGGAGAAAAAATGGAGAAAAAATGGAGAAAAAGTGGAGAAAAAGTGGGAGAATAAGTGGAGAAAAATGGAGAAAAAAATGGAGAAAAAGTGGAGAAAAAGTGGAAAAAAAGTGGAGAAAAAGTGGAGAAAAAATGGAGAAAAAGTGGAGAAAAAGTGGAGAAAAAGTGGATAAAAAGTGGAGAATAAGTGGAGAAAAAATGGAGAAAAAAATGGAGAAAAAGTGGAGAAAAAGTGGAGAAAAGTGGAGAAAAATGGATAAAAAGTGGAGAAAAGTGAAGAAAAAGTGGAGAATAAGTGGAGAAAAAATGGAGAAAAAATGGAGAAAAAGTGGAGAAAAAGTGGAGAAAAAGTGGAGAATAAGTGGAGAAAAAATGGAGAAAAAATGGAGAAAAAGTGGAGAAAAAGTGGAGAAAAAGTGGAGAAAAATGGAGAAAAAGTGGAGAAAAGTGAAGAAAAGTGGAGAATAAGTGGAGAAAAAATGGAGAAAAAATGGAGAAAAAGTGGAGAAAAAGTGGAGAAAAAGTGGAGAAAAAGTGGAGAATAAGTGGAGAAAAATGGAGAAAAAATGGAGAAAAAGTGGAGAAAATGTGAGAGAAAAGTGGATAAAAAGTGGAGAATAAGTGGAGAAAAAATGGAGAAAAAAATGGAGAAAAAGTGGAGAAAAAGTGGAGAAAAAGTGTGAGAAAAGTGGAGAAAAAATGAATAAAAAGTGGAGAAAAGTGGAAGAAAAAGTGGAAGAAAAAGTGGAGAATAAGTGGAAAAAAATGGAGAAAAAAATGGAGAAAAAGTGGAGAAAAAGTGGAGAATAAGTGGAGAAAAATTGGAGAAAAAAAGGGAGAAAAAGTGGAGAAAAAAGTGGAGAAAAAGTGGAGAAAAAGTGGAGAATAAGTGGAGAAAAAATGGAGAAAAAAATGGAGAAAAAGTGGAGAAAAAGTGGAGAAAAATGGATAAAAAGTGGAGAAAAGTGGAGAAAAAGTGGAAAAAAAGTGGAGAAAAAATGGATAAAAAGTGGAGAAAAAGTGAAGAAAAAGTGGAGAAAAGTGGAGAATAAGTGGAAGAAAAAATGGAGAAAAAAATGAAGAAACAGTGGAGAATAAGTGGAGAAAAATGGAGAAAAATGGAGGAAAAGTGGAGAAAATTGGAGAAAAAGTGGAGAAAAGTGGAGAAAAAGTGGAGAAGAAATTGGATAAAAAGTGGAGAAAAAGTGAAGAAAAATGGAGAAAAAATGTAGAAAAAGTGGAGAAAAATGTAGAAAAAGTGGAGAAAAAGTGGAGAAAAGTGGAGAAAAAGTGGAGAAAAAGTGGATAAAAGTGGGAGAAAAAGTGGAGAAAAAGTGAGAAAAAGTGGAGAATAAGTGGAGAAAAAATGGAGAAAAAAATGGAGAAAAAGTGGATAAAAAGTGGAGAAAAAGTGGAGAGAAAAAGTGAAGAAAAAGTGGAGAAAAAGTGGAGAATAAGTGGAGAAAAAATGGAGAAAAAATGGAGAAAAAGTGGAGAAAAAGTGGAGAAAAAGTGGAGAAAAAGTGGAGAATAAGTGGAGAAAAAATGGAGAAAAAATGGAGAAAAAGTGGAGAAAAAGTGGAGAAAAAGTGGATAAAAAGTGGAGAATAAGTGGAGAAAAATGGAGAAAAAATGGAGAAAAGTGGAGAAAAAGTGGAGAAAAGTTGGAGAAAAAGTGGAGAAAAAGTGGAGAAAAATTGGATAAAAAGTGGAGAAAAGTGAAGAAAAAATGGAGAAAAAATGTAGAAAAGTGGAGAAAAAATGTAGAAAAAGTGGAGAAAAAGTGGAGAAAAAGTGGGAGAAAAAGTGGAGAAAAAGTGGATAAAAAGTGGAGAAAAAGTGGAGAAAAAGTGAAGAAAAAGTGGAGAATAAGTGGAGAAAAATGGAGAAAAAAATGGAGAAAAAGTGGGATAAAAGTGGAGAAAAGTGGAGAAAAAGTGAGAAAAAGTGGAGGAAAAGTGGAGAATAAGTGGAGGAAAAATGGAGAAAAAAATGGAGAAAAAGTGGAGAAAAAGTGGAGAAAAGTGGAGAAAAATGGAGAAAAATGGAGAAAAAAGTGGAGAAAAAGTGGAGAAATAGTGGAGAATAAGTGGGAGAAAAATGGAGAAAAAATGGAGAAAAAGTGGAGAAAAAGTGGAGAAAAAGTGGAGAAAAAATGGAGAAAAATGGAGAAAAAGTGGAGAAAAAGTGGAGAATAAGTGGAGAAAAAATGGAGAAAAAATGGAGAAAAGTGGAGAAAAAGTGGAGAAAAGTGGGAGAAAAATGGTTAAAAGTGGAGAAAAGTGAAGAGAAAAAGTGGAGAAGAAAGTGGAGAATAAGTGGAGAAAAAATGGAGAAAAGAATGGAGAAAAAGTGGAGAAAAGTGGAGAAAAGTGGATAAAAAATGGAGAATAAGTGGAGAAAAAGGAGAAAAAAATGGAGAAAAAGTGGAGAAAAAGTGGAGAAAAAGTGGAGAAAAAGTGAAGAATAAGTGGAGAAAAAATGGAGAAAAAAATGGAGAAAAGTGGAGAAAAAGTGGAGAAAAAGTGGAGAAAAAGTGGGAGAAAAAATGGATAAAAAGTGGAGAAAAAGTGAAGAAAAAGTGGAGAAAAGTGGAGAATAAGTGGAGAAAAAATGGAGAAAAAAATGGAGAAAAAGTGGAGAAAAAGTGGAGAAAAAATGGAGAAAATTGGAGAAAAAGTGGAGAAAAGTGGAGAAAAAGTGGAGAAAAGTGGAGAAAAATGGAGAAAAAGTGGAGAAAAGTGAAGAAAAAGTGGAGAATAAGTGGAGAAAAAATGGAGAAAAAGTGGAGAAAAAGTGGAGAATAAGTGGAGAAAAAATGGAGAAAAAAATGGAGAAAAAGTGGAGAAAAAGTGGAGAAAAAGTGGAGAATAAGTGGAGAAAAAATGGAGAAAAAAATGGAGAAAAAGTGGAGAAAAAGTGGAGAAAAGTGGAGAAAAATGGAGAAAAAAATGGAGAAAAAGTGGAGAAAAGTGGAGAAAAAGTGGAGAATAAGTGGAGAAAAAATGGAGAAAAAAATGGAGAAAAAGTGGAGAAAAAGTGGAGAAAAAGTGGAGAAAAAGTGGAGAAAAAAATGGATAAAAAGTGGAGAAAAGTGAAGAAAAAGTGGAGAAAAAGTGGAGAATAAGTGGAGAAAAAATGGAGAAAAATGGAGAAAAAGTGGAGAAAAAGTGGGAGAAAAAGTGGAGAATAAGGGAGAAAAAATGGAGAAAAAATGGAGAAAAAGTGGAGAAAAAGTGGAGAAAAAGTGGATAAAAAGTGGAGAATAAGTGGAGAAAAAATGGAGAAAAAATGGAGAAAAAGTGGAGAAAAAGTGGAGAAAAAGTGGAGAAAAAGTGAGAAAAAATGGATAAAAAGTGGAGAAAAAGTGAAGAAAAGTGGAGAAAAAGTGGAGAATAAGTGGAGAAAAATGGAGAAAAAAGTGGAGAAAAAGTGGAGAAAAAGTGGAGAAAAATGGATAAAAAGTGGAGAAAAAGTGAAGAAAAAGTGGAGAATAAGTGGAGAAAAATGGAGAAAAAAATGGAGAAAAAGTGGAGAAAAGTGGAGAATAAGTGGAGAAAAATGGAGAAAAAATGGAGAAAAAGTGGAGAAAAAGTGGATAAAAAGTGGAGAATAAGTGGAGAAAAAATGGAGAAAAAATGGAGAAAAAGTGGAGAAAAAGTGGAGAAAAAATGGATAAAAAGTGGAGAAAAAGTGGAGAAAAAGTGGAAAAAAGTGGAGAAAAAATGGATAAAAAGTGGAGAAAAAGTGAAGAAAAAGTGGAGAAAAAGTGGAGAATAAGTGGAGAAAAAATGGAGAAAAAATGGAGAAAAAGTGGAGAAAAAGTGGAGAAAAATGGGATAAAAAGTGGAGAAAAAGTGGAGAAAAAGTGGAAAAAAGTGGAGAAAAAATGGATAAAAAGTGGAGAAAAAGTGAAGAAAAAGTGGAGAAAAAGTGGAGAATAAGTGGAGAAAAATGGAGAAAAAAATGGAGAAAAAGTGGAGAAAAGTGGAGAATAAGTGGAGAAAAAATGCGAGAAAAAATGGAGAAAAAGGGGAGAAAAAGTGGAGAAAAAGTGGAGAAAAAGTGGAGAAAAATTGGATAAAAAGTGGAGAAAAGTGAAGAAAAAATGAAGAAAAAGTGGAGAAAAAGTGGAGAATAAGTGGAGAAAAAATGGAGAAAAAATGGAGAAAAAGTGTATAAAAAGTGGAGAAAAAGTGGAGAAAAAGTGAAGAAAAAGTGGAGAAAAAGTGGAGAATAAGTGGAGAAAAAATGGGAGAAAAAAATGGAGAAAAAGTGGAGAAAAAGTGGAGAAAAAATGGAGAAAAAATGGAGAAAAAGTGGAGAAAAAGTGGAGAAAAAGTGGAGAATAAGTGGAGAAAAAATGGAGAAAAAATGGAGAAAAAGTGGAGAAAAAGTGGAGAAAAAGTGGAGAAAAAATGGAGAAAAAAATGGAGAGAAAAGTGGAGAAAAAGTGGAGAATAAGTGGAGAAAAAATGGAGAAAAAAATGGAGAAAAAGTGGAGAAAAAGTGGAGAAAAAGTGGAGAAAAAATGGATAAAAAGTGGAGAAAAAGTGAAGAAAAAGTGGAGAAAAAGTGGAGAATAAGTGGAGAAAAAATGGAGAAAAAATGGAGAAAAAGTGGAGAAAAAGTGGAGAAAAAGTGGATAAAAATGGAGAATAAGTGGAGAAAAAATGGAGAAAAAATGGAGAAAAAGTGGAGAAAAAGTGGAGAAAAAGTGGATATAAAGTGGAGAATAAGTGGAGAAAAAATGGAGAAAAAAATGGAGAAAAAGTGGAGAAAAAGTG
Source organism: Anomaloglossus baeobatrachus (assembly GCF_048569485.1). Taxonomy (NCBI): domain Eukaryota; kingdom Metazoa; phylum Chordata; class Amphibia; order Anura; family Aromobatidae; genus Anomaloglossus; species Anomaloglossus baeobatrachus. Next base: position 8,225 of record NW_027444913.1, read on the forward strand.
GAGAAAAAGTGGAGAAAAAATGGATAAAAAGTGGAGAAAAAGTGAAGATAAAAGTGGAGAAAAAGTGGAGAATAAGTGGAGAAAAAAATGGAGAAAAAAATGGAGAAAAAGTGGAGAAAAAGTGGAGAAGAAGTGGAGAAAAAATGGAGAAAAAATGGAGAAAGTGGAGAAAAAGTGGAGAAAAAGTGGAGAATAAGTGGAGAAAAAAATGGAGGAAAAAAATGGAGAAAAAGTAGGAGAAAAAGTGGAGAAAAAATGGAGAAAAAATGGAGAAAAAATGGAGAAAAAGTGGAGAAAAAGTGGAGAAAAAATGGAGAAAAAATGGAGAAAAAGTGGAGAAAAAGTGAGAGAAAAAGTGGAGAAAAATGGAGAAGAAAAGTGGAGAAAAAAGTGAAGAAAAAGTGGAGAATAAGTGGAGAAAAATGGAGAAAAAATGGAGAAAAAGTGGAGAAAAAGTGGAGAAAAAGTGGAGAAAAAGTGGAGAATAAGTGGAGAAAAAATGGAGAAAAAAATGGAGAAAAAGTGGAGAAACAGTGGAGAAAAAGTGGATAAAAAGTGGAGAATAAGTGGAGAAAAAATGGAGAAAAAAATAGAGAAAAAGTGGAGAAAAAGTGGAGAAAAAGTGGAGAAAAAATGAATAAAAAGTGGAGAAAAAGTGAAGAAAAAGTGGAGAAAAAGTGGAGAATAAGTGGAAAAAAATTGGGAAAAAAATTGGAGAAAAAGTGGAGAAAAAGTGGAGAATAAGTGGAGAAAAAATGGAGACAAAATGGAGAAAAAGTGGAGAAAAAGTGGAGAAAAAGTGGAGAAAAAGTGGAGAATAAGGGGACAAAAAATGGAGAAAAAATTGGAGAAAAAGTGGAGAAAAAGTGGAGAAAAAATGGATAAAAAGTGGAGAAAAAAGTGAAGAAAAAGTGGAGAAAAAGTGGAGAAAAGTGGAGAAAAAATGGAGAAAAAGTGGAGAAAAAGTGAAGAAAAAGTGGAGAAAAGTGGAGAATAAGTGGAGAAAAATGGAGAAAAAAATGGAGAAAAAGTGGAGAAAAAGTGGAGAAGTGGAGAAAAAATGGAGAAAAAAATGGAGAAAAATTGGAGAAAAAGTGGAGAAAAAGTGGAGAAAAAGTGGAGAAAAAATGGATAAAAAGTGGAGAAAAAGTGGAGAAAAAGTGGAAAAAAAGTGGAGAAAAAAGGATAAAAAGTGGAGAAAAAGTGAAGAAAAAGTGGAGAAAAAGTGGAGAATAAGTGGAGAAAAAATGGAGAAAAAAATGGAGAAAAGTGGAGAAAAAGTGGAGAAAAAGTGGAGAAAAAGTGGAGATAAGTGGAGAAAAATGGAGAAAAAATGGAGAAAAAGTGGAGAAAAAGTGGAGAAAAAGTGGAGAAAAATGGAGAAAAAATGGAGAAAAAGTGGGAGAAAAAGTGGAGAATAAGTGGAGAAAAATGGAGAAAAAATGGAGAAAAGTGGAGAAAAAGTGGAGAAAAAGTGGAGAAAAAGTGGAGAAAAAATGGATAAAAAGTGTGAGAAAAAGTGAGAAAAAGTGGAGAAAAAGTGGAGAATAAGTTGGAGAAAAATGGAGAAAAAATGGAGAAAAAGTGGAGAAAAAGTGGAGAAAAAGTGGATAAAAAATGGAGAATAAGTGGAGAAAAAATGGAGAAAAAAATGGAGAAAAAGTGGAGAAAAAGTGGAGAAAAAGTGGATAAAAAGTGGAGAATAAGTGGAGAAAAAAGGAGAAAAAATGGAGAAAAAGTGGAGAAAAAGTGGAGAAAAAGTGGAGAAAAAGTGGAGAAAAAATGGATAAAAAGTGGAGAAAAAGTGAAGAAAAAGTGGAGAAAAAGTGGAGAAAAAGTGGAGAAAAATGGAGAAAAAGTGGAGAAAAAGTGAAGAAAAAGTGGAGAAAAAGTGGAGAAAAAATGGAGAAAAAAATGGAGAAAAAGTGGAGAAAAAGTGGAGAATAAGTGGAGAAAAAATGGAGAACAAAATGGAGAAAAAGTGGAGAAAAAGTGGAGAATAAGTGGAGAAAAAATGGAGAAAAAATGGAGAAAATTGGAGAAAAAGTGGAGAAAAAGTGGAGAAAAAGTGGAGAAAAATGGATAAAAAGTGGAGAAAAAGTGGAGAAAAGTGGAAAAAAAGTGGAGAAAAAATTGATAAAAAGTGGAGAAAAAGTGAGAAAAAGTGGAGAAAAAGTGGAGAATAAGTGGAGAAAAAATGGAGAAAAAAATGGAGAAAAAGTGGAGAAAAAGTGGAGAATAAGGGGAGAAAAAATGGAGAAAAGTTGGAGAAAAAGTGGAGAAAAAGTGGAGAAAAAGTGGAGAATAAGTGGAGAAAAAGTGGAGAAAAAGTGGATAAAAAGTGGATAAAAAGTGGATAAAAAGTGGATAAAAAGTGGAGAATAAGTGGAGAAAAATGGAGAAAAAAATGGAGAAAAAGTGGAGAAAAAGTGGAGAAAAAATGGATAAAAAGTGGAGAAAAAGTGAAGAAAAAGTGGAGAATAAGTGGAGAAAAATGGAGAAAAAATGGAGAAAAAGTGGAGAAAAAGGTGAGAAAAAGTGGAGAATAAGTGGAGAAAAAATGGAGAAAAAAAATGGAGAAAAGTGGAGAAAAAGTGGAGAAAAAATGGAGAAAATGTGGAGAAAAGTGAAGAAAAAGTGGAGAATAAGTGGAGAAAAAATGGAGAAAAAATGGAGAAAAAGTGGAGAAAAAGTGGAGAAAAAGTGGAGAAAAAGTGGAGAAATAAGTGGAGAATAAGTGGAGAAAAAATGGAGAAAAAATGGAGAAAAAAATGGAGAAAAAGTGGAGAAAAAGTGGATAAAAAGTGGAGAATAAGTGGAGAAAAATGGAGAAAAGTGGAGAAAAAGTGGAGAAAAAGTGGAGAAAAAATTGGATAAAAAGTGGAGAAAAAGTGGAGAAAAAGTGGAAAAAAAGTGGAGAAAAATGGATAAAAGTGGGAAAGGTGAAGAAAAAGTGGAGAAAAAGTGGAGAATAAGTGGAGAAAAAATGGAGAAAAAAATGGAGAAAATGTGGAGAAAAAGTGGAGAATAAGTGGAGAAAAAATGGAGAAAAAAATGGAGAAAAAGTGGAGAAAAAGTGGAGAAAAAGTGGAGAAAAAGTGGAGAAAAATTGGATAAAAAGTGGAGAAAAAGTGAAGAAAAATGGAAGAAAAAGTGGAGAAAAAGTGGAGAATAAGTGGAGAAAAAATGGAGAAAAAAATGGAGAAAAAGTGTATAAAAAGTGGAGAAAAAGTGGAGAAAAAGTGAAGAAAAAGTGGGAGAAAAAGTGGAGAATAAGTGGAGAAAAAAGTGGAGAAAAAAATGGAGAAAAAGTGGAGAAAAAGTGGAGAAAAAGTGGAGAATAATTGGAGAAAAAGTGGAGAAAAAGTGGAGAAAAAGTGGAGAATAAGTGGAGAAAAAAGTGGAGAAAATAATGGAGAAAAAGTGGAGAAAAAGTGGAGAAAAAGTGGAGAAAAAATGGAGAAAAAATGGAGAAAAAGTGGAGAAAAAGTGGAGAATAAGTGGAGAAAAAGTGGAGAAAAATTGGAGAAAAAGTGGAGAAAAGTGGAGAAAAAGTGGAGAAAAAATGGATAAAAGTGGAGAAAAAGTGGAAAAAAAGTGGAGAAAAAGTGGAGAATAAGTGGAGAAAAAATGGAGAAAAAATGGAGAAAAAGTGGAGAAAAAGTGGAGAAAAAGTGGATAAAAAATGGAGAATAAGTGGAGAAAAATGGAGAAAAAAATGGAGAAAAAGTGGAGAAAAAGTGGAGAAAAAGTGGATAAAAAGTGGAGAATAAGTGGAGAAAAAATGGAGAAAAAAATGGAGAAAAAGTGGAGAAAAAGTGGAGAAAAAGTGGAGAAAAAATGGAGAAAAGTGGAGAAAAGTGGAGAAAAAGTGGAAAAAGTGGAGAAAAATGGATAAAAAGTGGAGAAAAAGTGAAGAAAAAGTGGAGAAAAGTGGAGAATAAGTGGAGAAAAAATGGAGAAAAAAATGGAGAAAAAGTGGAGAAAAAGTGGAGAAAAAGTGGAGAAAAAGTGGAGAATAAGTGGAGAAAAAATGGAGAAAAAATGGAGAAAAGTGAGAAAAAGTGGAGAAAAGTGGAGAAAAATGGAGAAAAATGGAGAAAAAGTGGAGAAAAAGTGGAGAATAAGTGGAGAAAAAATGGAGAAAAAAATGGAGAAAAAGTGGAGAAAAAGTGGAGAAAAAGTGGAGAAAAAGTGGAGAAAAAATGGATAAAAAGTGGAGAAAAGTGAAGAAAAAGTGGAGAAAAAGTGGAGAATAAGTGGAGAAAAATGAGAAAAATGGAGAAAAAGTGGAGAAAAAGTGGGAGTAAAAGTGGATAAAATGGAGAATAAGTGGAGAAAAAATGGAGAAAAAATGGAGAAAAGTGGAGAAAAAGTGGAGAAAAAGTGGATAAAAGTGGAGAATAAGTGGAGAAAAAATGGAGAAAAAAATGGAGAAAAAGTGGAGAAAAAGTGGAGAAAAAGTGGAGAAAAGAGGAGAAAAAATGATAAAAAGTGGAGAAAAAGTGAAGAAAAAGTGGAGAAAAGTGGAGAAAAAGTTGAGAAAAAATGGAGAAAAAGTGGAGAAAAAGTGAAGAAAAGTGGAGAAAAAGTGGAGAAAAAATGGAGAAAAAAATGGAGAAAAGTGGAGAAAAGTGGAGAATAAGTGGAGAAAAAATTGGAGAACAAAATGGAGAAAAAGTGGAGAAAAAGTGGAGAATAAGTGGAGAAAAATGGAGAAAAAATGGAGAAAATTGGAGAAAAGTGGAGAAAAAGTGGAGAAAAAGTGGAGAAAAAATGGATAAAAGTGGAGAAAAAGTGGAGAAAAAGTGGAAAAAAGTGGAGAAAAAATTGATAAAAAGTGGAGAAAAAGTGAGAAAAAGTGGAGAAAAGTGGAGAATAAGTGGAGAAAAAATGGAGAAAAAAATGGAGAAAAAGTGGAGAAAAAGTGGAGAATAAGTGGAGAAAAAATGGAGAAAAAGTGGAGAAAAAGTGGAGAAAAAGTGGAGAAAAAGTGGAGAATAAGTGGAGAAAAAGTGGAGAAAAAGTGGATAAAAAGTGGATAAAAAGTGGATAAAAAGTGGATAAAAAGTGGAGAATAAGTGGAGAAAAAATGGAGAAAAAATGGAGAAAAAGTGGAGAAAAAGTGGAGAAAAAATGGATAAAAAGTGGAGAAAAAGTGAAGAAAAAGTGGAGAATAAGTGGAGAAAAAATGGAGAAAAAAATGGAGAAAAAGTGGAGAAAAAGTGGAGAAAAAGTGGAGAATAAGTGGAGAAAAAATGGAGAAAAAAATGGAGAAAAAGTGGAGAAAAAGTGGAGAAAAAATGGAGAAAAAGTGGAGAAAAAGTGAAGAAAAAGTGGAGAATAAGTGGAGAAAAAATGGAGAAAAAATGGAGAAAAAGTGGAGAAAAAGTGGAGAAAAAGTGGAGAAAAAGTGGAGAATAAGTGGAGAATAAGTGGAGAAAAAATGGAGAAAAAAATGGAGAAAAAAATGGAGAAAAAGTGGAGAAAAAGTGGATAAAAAGTGGAGAATAAGTGGAGAAAAAATGGAGAAAAAGTGGAGAAAAAGTGGAGAAAAAGTGGAGAAAAAATGGATAAAAAGTGGAGAAAAAGTGGAGAAAAAGTGGAAAAAAAGTGGAGAAAAAATGGATAAAAAGTGGAGAAAAAGTGAAGAAAAAGTGGAGAAAAAGTGGAGAATAAGTGGAGAAAAAATGGAGAAAAAAATGGAGAAAAAGTGGAGAAAAAGTGGAGAATAAGTGGAGAAAAAATGGAGAAAAAAATGGAGAAAAAGTGGAGAAAAAGTGGAGAAAAAGTGGAGAAAAAGTGGAGAAAAATTGGATAAAAAGTGGAGAAAAAGTGAAGAAAAAATGAAGAAAAAGTGGAGAAAAAGTGGAGAATAAGTGGAGAAAAAATGGAGAAAAAAATGGAGAAAAAGTGTATAAAAAGTGGAGAAAAAGTGGAGAAAAAGTGAAGAAAAAGTGGAGAAAAAGTGGAGAATAAGTGGAGAAAAAATGGAGAAAAAAATGGAGAAAAAGTGGAGAAAAAGTGGAGAAAAAATGGAGAAAAAATGGAGAAAAAGTGGAGAAAAAGTGGAGAAAAAGTGGAGAATAAGTGGAGAAAAAATGGAGAAAAAAATGGAGAAAAAGTGGAGAAAAAGTGGAGAAAAAGTGGAGAAAAAATGGAGAAAAAATGGAGAAAAAGTGGAGAAAAAGTGGAGAATAAGTGGAGAAAAAATGGAGAAAAAAATGGAGAAAAAGTGGAGAAAAAGTGGAGAAAAAGTGGAGAAAAAATGGATAAAAAGTGGAGAAAAAGTGAAGAAAAAGTGGAGAAAAAGTGGAGAATAAGTGGAGAAAAAATGGAGAAAAAATGGAGAAAAAGTGGAGAAAAAGTGGAGAAAAAGTGGATAAAAAATGGAGAATAAGTGGAGATAAAATGGAGAAAAAAATGGAGAAAAAGTGGAGAAAAAGTGGAGAAAAAGTGGATAAAAAGTGGAGAATAAGTGGAGAAAAAATGGAGAAAAAAATGGAGAAAAAGTGGAGAAAAAGTGGAGAAAAAGTGGAGAAAAAATGGATAAAAAGTGGAGAAAAAGTGAAGAAAAAGTGGAGAAAAAGTGGAGAATAAGTGGAGAAAAAATGGAGAAAAAAATGGAGAAAAAGTGGAGAAAAAGTGGAGAAGAAGTGGAGAAAAAAATGGAGAAAAAATGGAGAAAGTGGAGAAAAAGTGGAGAAAAAGTGGAGAATAAGTGGAGAAAAAATGGAGAAAAAATGGAGAAAAAGTAGAGAAAAAGTGGAGAAAAAATGGAGAAAAAATGGAGAAAAAATGGAGAAAAAGTGGAGAAAAAGTGGAGAAAAAATGGAGAAAAAATGGAGAAAAAGTGGAGAAAAAGTGGAGAAAAAGTGGAGAAAAAATGGAGAAAAAGTGGAGAAAAAGTGAAGAAAAAGTGGAGAATAAGTGGAGAAAAAATGGAGAAAAAATGGAGAAAAAGTGGAGAAAAAGTGGAGAAAAAGTGGAGAAAAAGTGGAGAATAAGTGGAGAAAAAATGGAGAAAAAAATGGAGAAAAAGTGGAGAAACAGTGGAGAAAAAGTGGATAAAAAGTGGAGAATAAGTGGAGAAAAAATGGAGAAAAAAATGGAGAAAAAGTGGAGAAAAAGTGGAGAAAAAGTGGAGAAAAAATGAATAAAAAGTGGAGAAAAAGTGAAGAAAAAGTGGAGAAAAAGTGGAGAATAAGTGGAAAAAAATGGAGAAAAAAATGGAGAAAAAGTGGAGAAAAAGTGGAGAATAAGTGGAGAAAAAATGGAGAAAAAAATGGAGAAAAAGTGGAGAAAAAGTGGAGAAAAAGTGGAGAAAAAGTGGAGAATAAGTGGACAAAAAATGGAGAAAAAAATGGAGAAAAAGTGGAGAAAAAGTGGAGAAAAAATGGATAAAAAGTGGAGAAAAAGTGAAGAAAAAGTGGAGAAAAAGTGGAGAAAAAGTGGAGAAAAAATGGAGAAAAAGTGGAGAAAAAGTGAAGAAAAAGTGGAGAAAAAGTGGAGAATAAGTGGAGAAAAAATGGAGAAAAAAATGGAGAAAAAGTGGAGAAAAAGTGGAGAATAAGTGGAGAAAAAATGGAGAAAAAAATGGAGAAAAAGTGGAGAAAAAGTGGAGAAGTGGAGAAAAAATGGAGAAAAAAATGGAGAAAAATTGGAGAAAAAGTGGAGAAAAAGTGGAGAAAAAGTGGAGAAAAAATGGATAAAAAGTGGAGAAAAAGTGGAGAAAAAGTGGAAAAAAAGTGGAGAAAAAATGGATAAAAAGTGGAGAAAAAGTGGAGAATAAGTGGAGAAAAAATGGAGAAAAAAATGGAGAAAAAGTGGAGAAAAAGTGGAGAAAAAGTGGAGAAAAAGTGGAGAATAAGTGGAGAAAAAATGGAGAAAAAAATGGAGAAAAAGTGGAGAAAAAGTGGAGAAAAAGTGGAGAAAAAATGGAGAAAAAATGGAGAAAAAGTGGAGAAAAAGTGGAGAATAAGTGGAGAAAAAATGGAGAAAAAAATGGAGAAAAAGTGGAGAAAAAGTGGAGAAAAAGTGGAGAAAAAGTGGAGAAAAAATGGATAAAAAGTGGAGAAAAAGTGAAGAAAAAGTGGAGAAAAAGTGGAGAATAAGTGGAGAAAAAATGGAGAAAAAATGGAGAAAAAGTGGAGAAAAAGTGGAGAAAAAGTGGATAAAAAATGGAGAATAAGTGGAGAAAAAATGGAGAAAAAAATGGAGAAAAAGTGGAGAAAAAGTGGAGAAAAAGTGGATAAAAAGTGGAGAATAAGTGGAGAAAAAATGGAGAAAAAAATGGAGAAAAAGTGGAGAAAAAGTGGAGAAAGAGTGGAGAAAAAGTGGAGAAAAAATGGATAAAAAGTGGAGAAGAAGTGGAGAAAAAATGGAGAAAAAATGGAGAAAAAGTGGAGAAAAAGTGGAGAAAAAGTGGAGAATAAGTGGAGAAAAAATGGAGAAAAAAATGGAGAAAAAGTGGAGAAAAAGTGGAGAAAAAATGGAGAAAAAAATGGAGAAAAAGTGGAGAAAAAGTGGAGAAAAAGTGGAGAAAAAATGGATAAAAAGTGGAGAAAAAGTGAAGAAAAAGTGGAGAAAAAGTGGAGAATAAGTGGAGAAAAAATGGAGAAAAAATGGAGAAAAAGTGGAGAAAAAGTGGAGAAAAAGTGGATAAAAAATGGAGAATAAGTGGAGAAAAAATGGAGAAAAAATGGAGAAAAAATGGAGAAAAAGTGGAGAAAAAGTGGAGAAAAAATGGATAAAAAGTGGAGAAAAAATGAAGAAAAAGTGGAGAAAAAGTGGAGAAAAAGTGGAGAAAAAATGGAGAAAAAGTGGAGAAAAAGTGAAGAAAAAGTGGAGAAAAAGTGGAGAATAAGTGGAGAATAAGTGGAGAAAAAATGGAGAAAAAAATGGAGAAAAAGTGGAGAAAAAGTGGAGAAAAAGTGGAGAAAAAATGGAGAAAAAATGGAGAAAAAGTGGAGAAAAAGTGGAGAATAAGTGGAGAAAAAATGGAGAAAAATATGGAGAAAAAGTGGAGAAAAAGTGGAGAAAAAATGGATAAAAAGTGGAGAAAAAATGGAGAAAAAGTGGAGAAAAAGTGGAGAAAAGTGGAGAATAAGTGGAGAAAAAATGGAGAAAAAAATGGAGAAAAAGTGGAGAAAAAGTGGATAAAAAGTGGATAAAAAGTGGAGAATAAGTGGAGAAAAAATGGAGAAAAAAATGGAGAAAAAGTGGAGAAAAAGTGGAGAAAAAGTGGAGAAAAAATGGAGAAAAAATGGAGAAAAAGTGAAGAAAAAGTGGAGAAAAAGTGGAGAATAAGTGGAGAAAAAATGGAGAAAAAATGGAGAAAAAGTGGAGAAAAAGTGGAGAAAAGTGGAGAATAAGTGGAGAATAAGTGGAGAAAAAATGGATAAAAAGTGGAGAAAAAGTGAAGAAAAAGTGGAGAATAAGTGGAGAAAAAATGGAGAAAAAAATGGAGAAAAAGTGGAGAAAAAGTGGAGAATAAGTGGAGAAAAAATGGAGAAAAAAATGGAGAAAAAGTGGAGAAAAAGTGGAGAAAAAGTGGAGAATAAGTGGAGAAAAAATTGAGAAAAAAAATGGAGAAAAAGTGGAGAAAAAGTGGAGAAAAAGTGGAGAAAAAATGGAGAAAAAGTGGAGAAAAAGTGGAGAAAAAGTGGAAAATAAGTGGAGAAAAAATGGAGAAAAAAATGGAGAAAAAGTGGAGAAAAAGTGGAGAAAAAGTGGATAAAAAGTGGAGAATAAGTGGAGAAAAAATGGAGAAAAAAATGGAGAAAAAGTGGAGAAAAAGTGGAGAAAAAGTGAAGAAAAAATGGATAAAAAGTGGAGAAAAAGTGAAGAAAAAGTGGAGAAAAAGTGGAGAATAAGTGGAGAAAAAATGGAGAAAAAAATGGAGAAAAAGTGGAGAAAAAGTGGAGAATAAGTGGAGAAAAAATGGAGAAAAAAATGGAGAAAAAGTGGAGAAAAAGTGGAGAAAAAGTGGAGAAAAAATGGATAAAAAGTGGAGAAAAAGTGGAGAATAAGTGGAGAAAAAATGGAGAAAAAAATGGAGAAAAAGTGGAGAAAAAGTGGAGAAAAAGTGGAGAAAAAGTGGAGAAAAAGTGGAGAATAAGTGGAGAAAAAATGGAGAAAAAAAATGGAGAAAAAGTGGAGAAAAAGTGGAGAAAAAGTGGAGAAAAAATGGAGAAAAAATGGAGAAAAAGTGGAGAAAAAGTGGAGAATAAGTGGAGAAAAAATGGAGAAAAAAATGGAGAAAAAGTGGAGAAAAAGTGGAGAAAAAGTGGAGAAAAAATGGATAAAAAGTGGAGAAAAAGTGAAGAAAAAGTGGAGAAAAAGTGGAGAATAAGTGGGAAAAAATGGAGAAAAAATGGAGAAAAAGTGGAGAAAAAGTGGAGAAAAGTGGAGAATAAGTGGAGAAAAAATGGAGAAAAAAATGGAGAAAAAGTGGAGAATAAGTGGAGAAAAAGTGGATAAAAAGTGGAGAATAAGTGGAGAAAAAATGGAGAAAAAAATGGAGAAAAAGTGGAGAAAAAGTGGAGAAAAAGTGGAGAAAAAGTGGAGAAAAAATGGATAAAAAGTGGAGAAAAAGTGAAGAAAAAGTGGAGAAAAAGTGGAGAATAAGTGGAGAAAAAATGGAGAAAAAAATGGAGAAAAAGTGGAGAAAAAGTGGAGAATAAGTGGAGAAAAAATGGAGAAAAAAATGGAGAAAAAGTGGAGAAAAAGTGGAGAATAAGTGGAGAAAAAATGGAGAAAAAATGGATAAAAAGTGGATAAAAAGTGGAGAAAAAGTGGAGAATAAGTGGAGAAAAAATGGAGAAAAAATGGATAAAAAGTGGAGAAAAAGTGAAGAAAAAGTGGAGAAAAAGTGGAGAATAAGTGGAGAAAAAATGGAGAAAAAAATGGAGAAAAAGTGGAGAAAAAGTGGAGAATAAGTGGAGAAAAAATGGAGAAAAAAATGGAGAAAAAGTGGAGAAAAAGTGGAGAAAAAGTGGAGAATAAGTGGAGAAAAAATGGAGAAAAAAATGGAGAAAAAGTGGAGAAAAAGTGGATAAAAAGTGGATAAAAAGTGGAGAATAAGTGGAGAAAAAATGGAGAAAAAAATGGGGAAAAAGTGGAGAAAAAGTGGAGAAAAAGTGAAGTAAAAATGGATAAAAAGTGGAGAAAAAGTGAAGAAAAAGTGGAGAAAAAGTGGAGAATAAGTGGAGAAAAAATGGAGAAAAAAATGGAGAAAAAGTGGAGAAAAAGTGGAGAAGAAGTGGAGAAAAAATGGAGAAAAAATGGAGAAAAAGTGGAGAAAAAGTGGAGAAAAAGTGGAGAATAAGTGGAGAAAAAATGGAGAAAAAAATGGAGAAAAAGTGGAGAAAAAGTGGAGAAAAAATGGAGAAAAAAATGGAGAAAAAGTGGAGAAAAAGTGGAGAAAAAGTGGAGAAAAAATGGATAAAAAGTGGAGAAAAAGTGAAGAAAAAGTGGAGAAAAAGTGGAGAATAAGTGGAGAAAAAATGGAGAAAAAATGGAGAAAAAGTGGAGAAAAAGTGGAGAAAAAGTGGATAAAAAATGGAGAATAAGTGGAGAAAAAATGGAGAAAAAAATGGAGAAAAAATGGAGAAAAAGTGGAGAAAAAGTGGAGAAAAAATGGATAAAAAGTGGAGAAAAAATGAAGAAAAAGTGGAGAAAAAGTGGAGAAAAAGTGGAGAAAAAATGGAGAAAAAGTGGAGAAAAAGTGAAGAAAAAGTGGAGAAAAAGTGGAGAAAAAATGGAGAAAAAGTGGAGAATAAGTGGAGAAAAAATGGAGAAAAAAATGGAGAAAAAGTGGAGAAAAAGTGGAGAAAAAGTGGAGAAAAAGTGGAGAATAAGTGGAGAATAAGTGGAGAAAAAATGGAGAAAAAAATGGAGAAAAAGTGGAGAAAAAGTGGAGAAAAAGTGGAGAAAAAATGGAGAAAAAATGGAGAAAAAGTGGAGAAAAAGTGGAGAATAAGTGGAGAAAAAATGGAGAAAAAAATGGAGAAAAAGTGGAGAAAAAGTGGAGAAAAAATGGATAAAAAGTGGAGAAAAAATGGAGAAAAAGTGGAGAAAAAGTGGAGAAAAGTGGAGAATAAGTGGAGAAAAAATGGAGAAAAAAATGGAGAAAAAGTGGAGAAAAAGTGGATAAAAAGTGGATAAAAAGTGGAGAATAAGTGGAGAAAAAATGGAGAAAAAAATGGAGAAAAAGTGGAGAAAAAGTGGAGAAAAAGTGGAGAAAAAATGGAGAAAAAATGGAGAAAAAGTGAAGAAAAAGTGGAGAAAAAGTGGAGAATAAGTGGAGAAAAAATGGAGAAAAAATGGAGAAAAAGTGGAGAAAAAGTGGAGAAAAGTGGAGAATAAGTGGAGAATAAGTGGAGAAAAAATGGATAAAAAGTGGAGAAAAAGTGAAGAAAAAGTGGAGAATAAGTGGAGAAAAAATGGAGAAAAAAATGGAGAAAAAGTGGAGAAAAAGTGGAGAATAAGTGGAGAAAAAATGGAGAAAAAAATGGAGAAAAAGTGGAGAAAAAGTGGAGAAAAAGTGGAGAATAAGTGGAGAAAAAATGGAGAAAAAAAATGGAGAAAAAGTGGAGAAAAAGTGGAGAAAAAGTGGAGAAAAAATGGAGAAAAAGTGGAGAAAAAGTGGAGAAAAAGTGGAAAATAAGTGGAGAAAAAATGGAGAAAAAAATGGAGAAAAAGTGGAGAAAAAGTGGAGAAAAAGTGGATAAAAAGTGGAGAATAAGTGGAGAAAAAATGGAGAAAAAAATGGAGAAAAAGTGGAGAAAAAGTGGAGAAAAAGTGAAGAAAAAATGGATAAAAAGTGGAGAAAAAGTGAAGAAAAAGTGGAGAAAAAGTGGAGAATAAGTGGAGAAAAAATGGAGAAAAAAATGGAGAAAAAGTGGAGAAAAAGTGGAGAATAAGTGGAGAAAAAATGGAGAAAAAAATGGAGAAAAAGTGGAGAAAAAGTGGAGAAAAAGTGGAGAAAAAATGGATAAAAAGTGGAGAAAAAGTGAAGAAAAAGTGGAGAAAAAGTGGAGAATAAGTGGAGAAAAAATGGAGAAAAAAATGGAGAAAAAGTGGAGAAAAAGTGGAGAAAATGTGGAGAAAAAGTGGAGAAAAAGTGGAGAATAAGTGGAGAAAAAATGGAGAAAAAAAATGGAGAAAAAGTGGAGAAAAAGTGGAGAAAAAGTGGAGAAAAAATGGAGAAAAAATGGAGAAAAAGTGGAGAAAAAGTGGAGAATAAGTGGAGAAAAAATGGAGAAAAAAATGGAGAAAAAGTGGAGAAAAAGTGGAGAAAAAGTGGAGAAAAAATGGATAAAAAGTGGAGAAAAAGTGAAGAAAAAGTGGAGAAAAAGTGGAGAATAAGTGGAGAAAAAATGGAGAAAAAATGGAGAAAAAGTGGAGAAAAAGTGGAGAAAAGTGGAGAATAAGTGGAGAAAAAATGGAGAAAAAAATGGAGAAAAAGTGGAGAATAAGTGGAGAAAAAGTGGATAAAAAGTGGAGAATAAGTGGAGAAAAAATGGAGAAAAAAATGGAGAAAAAGTGGAGAAAAAGTGGAGAAAAAGTGGAGAAAAAGTGGAGAAAAAATGGATAAAAAGTGGAGAAAAAGTGAAGAAAAAGTGGAGAAAAAGTGGAGAATAAGTGGAGAAAAAATGGAGAAAAAAATGGAGAAAAAGTGGAGAAAAAGTGGAGAATAAGTGGAGAAAAAATGGAGAAAAAAATGGAGAAAAAGTGGAGAAAAAGTGGAGAAAAAGTGGAGAATAAGTGGAGAAAAAATGGAGAAAAAATGGATAAAAAGTGGATAAAAAGTGGAGAAAAAGTGGAGAATAAGTGGAGAAAAAATGGAGAAAAAATGGATAAAAAGTGGAGAAAAAGTGAAGAAAAAGTGGAGAAAAAGTGGAGAATAAGTGGAGAAAAAATGGAGAAAAAAATGGAGAAAAAGTGGAGAAAAAGTGGAGAATAAGTGGAGAAAAAATGGAGAAAAAAATGGAGAAAAAGTGGAGAAAAAGTGGAGAAAAAGTGGAGAATAAGTGGAGAAAAAATGGAGAAAAAAATGGAGAAAAAGTGGAGAAAAAGTGGATAAAAAGTGGATAAAAAGTGGAGAATAAGTGGAGAAAAAATGGAGAAAAAAATGGAGAAAAAGTGGAGAAAAAGTGGAGAAAAAGTGAAGTAAAAATGGATAAAAAGTGGAGAAAAAGTGAAGAAAAAGTGGAGAAAAAGTGGAGAATAAGTGGAGAAAAAATGGAGAAAAAAATGGAGAAAAAGTGGAGAAAAAGTGGAGAATAAGTGGAGAAAAAATGGAGAAAAAAATGGAGAAAAAGTGGAGAAAAAGTGGAGAAAAAGTGGAGAAAAAGTGGAGAATAAGTGGAGAAAAAATGGAGAAAAAGTGGAGAAAAAGTGGAGAAAAAGTGGATAAAAAGTGGAGAATAAGTGGAGAAAAAATGGAGAAAAAAATGGAGAAAAAGTGGAGAAAAAGTGGAGAAAAAGTGGAGAATAAGTGGAGAAAAAATGGAGAAAAAAATGGAGAAAAAGTGGAGAAAAAGTGGAGAAAAAATGGATAAAAGTGGAGAAAAAGTGAAGAAAAAGTGGAGAATAAGTGGAGAAAAAATGGAGAAAAAATGGAGAAAAAGTGGAGAAAAAGTGGAGAAAAAGTGGAGAAAAAGTGGAGAAAAAATGGAGAAAAAAATGGAGAAAAAGTGGAGAAAAAGTGGAGAAAAAGTGGATAAAAAGTGGAGAATAAGTGGAGAAAAAATGGAGAAAAAAATGGAGAAAAAGTGGAGAAAAAGTGGAGAAAAAGTGGAGAAAAAATGAATAAAAAGTGGAGAAAAAGTGAAGAAAAGAAGGGAATTTTGTTTACTTACCGTAAATTCCTTTTCTTCTAGCTCTAATTGGGAGACCCAGACAATTGGGTGTATAGGCTATGCCTCCGGAGGCCGCACAAAGTACTACACTTAAAAGTGTTAGGCCCCTCCCCTTCTGCCAATACACCCCCCGTGCTCCCACGGGCTGCTCAGTTTTGGTGCAAAAGCAAGAAGGAGGAAAAAATAATTATAAACTGGTTTAACTTCAATCCGAAGGAAACTCGGAGAACTGAAACCATTCAACATGAACAACATGTGTACACAAAAAAACAGGGGCGGGTGCTGGGTCTCCCAATTAGAGCTAGAAGAAAAGGAATTTACGGTAAGTAAACAAAATTCCCTTCTTCTTTTTCGCTCTATTGGGAGACCCAGACAATTGGGACGTCCAAAAGCAGTCCCTGGGTGGGTAAAATAATACCTCGTAAGAGAGCCGTAAAACGGCCCTTTCCTACAGGTGGGCAACCGCCGCCTGAAGGACTCGTCCACCTAGGCTGGCATCCGCCGCAGCATAGGTATGCAACTGATAGTGCTTCGTGAAAGTGTGCAGGCTCGACCAGGTAGCCGCCTGACACACCTGTTGAGCCGCAGCCTGGTGCCTCAAAGCCCAGGACGCTCCCACGGCTCTGGTAGAATGGGCCTTCAGCCCTGAGGGAACCGGAAGCCCAGCCGAACGGTAAGCTTCGATAATTGGCTCCTTGATCCACCGAGCCAGGGTTGATTTGGAAGCCTGTGACCCTTTACGCTGGCCAGCGACAAGGACAAAGAGTGCATCCGAGCGGCGCAGGGGCGCCGTACGAGAAATGTAGAGTCTGAGTGCTCTCACCAGATCTAACAAATGCAAATCCTTTTCACCTTGGTGAACTGGATGAGGATAAATAGAGGGTAAGGAAATATCCTGATTGAGATGAAAGGGGGATACCACCTTAGGGAGAAACTCCGGAACCGGACGTAGAACCACCTTGTCCTGGTGAAAAACCAGAAAAGGGGCTTTGCACGACAACGCTGCTAGCTCAGACACTCTCCGAAGTGAAGTGACTGCTACTAGAAAAACCACTTTCTGCGAAAGGCGTGAGAGAGAAATATCTCTCATTGGCTCGAATGGTGGTTTCTGAAGAACCATCAGCACCCTGTTTAGATCCCAGGGTTCTAACGGCCGCTTGTAAGGTGGAACGATGTGACAAACACCCTGCAGGAACGTGCGTACCTGTGGAAGTCTAGCTAGGCGCTTCTGGAAAAACACAGAGAGCGCTGAAACTTGTCCCTTAAGGGAACCGAGCGACAAACCCTTTTCCCGTCCAGATTGAAGGAAGGACAGAAAAGTAGGTAATGCAAATGGCCAGGGAGAAAAACCCTGAGCAGAGCACCACGACAGGAATATTTTCCACGTCCTGTGGTAGATCTTGGCGGACGTTGGTTTCCTAGCCTGTCTCATAGTGGCAATGACTTCTTGAGATAACCCTGAAGACGCTAGGATCCAGGACTCAATGGCCACACAGTCAGGTTGAGGGCCGCAGAATTCAGATGGAAAAACGGCCCTTGAGACAGCAAGTCTGGTCGGTCTGGTAGTGCCCACGGTTGGCCGACCGTGAGATGCCACAGATCCGGGTACCATGACCTCCTCGGCCAGTCTGGAGCGACGAGGATGGCGCGGCGGCAGTCGGCCCTGATCTTGCGTAACACTCTGGGCAACAGTGCCAGCGGAGGAAACACATAAGGGAGCTGAAACTGCGACCAATCCTGAACTAAGGCGTCTGCCGCCAGAGCTCTGGGATCTTGAGACCGTGCCATGAACGTTGGTACCTTGTTGTTGTGCCGGGACGCCATGAGGTCGACGTCCAGTACCCCCCAGCGGCAACAGATCTCCTGAAACACGTCCGGGTGAAGGGACCATTCCCCTGCGTCCATGCCCTGGCGACTGAGATAATCTGCTTCCCAGTTTTCCACGCCTGGGATGTGAACTGCGGATATGGTGGAGGCCGTGGCTTCCACCCACATCAAAATCCGCCGGACTTCCTGGAAGGCTTGTCGACTGCGTGTGCCGCCTTGGTGGTTGATGTATGCCACCGCTGTAGAATTGTCCGACTGAATTCGGATCTGCTTGCCTTCCAGCCACTGCTGGAACGCTTTCAGGGCAAGATACACTGCCCGAATTTCCAGAACATTGATCTGAAGCGAGGACTCTTGCCGGGTCCATGTACCCTGAGTCCTGTGGTGGAGAAAAAACCGCTCCCCACCCTGACAGACTTGCGTCCGTCGTGACTACTTCCCAGGATGGGGGTAGGAAGGATTTCCCTTTTGACAATGAAGTGGGAAGAAGTCACCACCGAAGGGAAGCTTTGGTCGCCTGAGAGAGGGAGACGGTCCTGTCGAGGGACGTCGGCTTCCTGTCCCATTTGCGTAGGATGTCCCATTGAAGAGGACGCAGGTGAAACTGCGCGAAAGGGACTGCTTCCATTGCTGCCACCATCTTCCCCAGGAAGTGCATGAGGCGCCTCAAGGGGTGTGACTGGCCTTGAAGGAGAGATTGTACCCCTGTCTGTAGTGACCGCTGCTTGATCAGCGGAAGCTTCACTATCGCTGAGAGGGTATGAAACTCCATGCCAAGGTATGTGAGCGATTGGGCCGGTGTCAGATTTGACTTTGGAAAATTGATGATCCACCCGAAACTCTGGAGAGTCTCCAGGGTAGCGTCGAGGCTGTGTTGGCATGCCTCTAGAGAGGGTGCCTTGATCAACAGATCGTCCAAGTACGGGATCACCGAGTGACCCTGAGAATGGAGGACCGCTACTACAGTAGCCATAACCTTGGTGAAAACCCGTGGGGCTGTTGCCAGGCCGAATGGCAGTGCCACGAACTGCAGGTGTTCGTTTCCTATGGCGAAGCGCAAGAAGCGCTGGTGCTCTGGGGCAATCGGAACGTGGAGATAAGCATCTTTGAAATCGATCGATGCAAGGAAATCTCCTTGGGACATTGAGGCGATGACGGAGCGAAGGGATTCCACCCGGAACCGCCTGGTCTTTACGTGTTTGTTGAGAAGTTTCAGGTCTAGGACAGGACGGAAAGACCCGTCCTTCTTTGGGACCACAAACAAGTTGGAGTAAAAACCGTGGCCCTGTTGATGAAGAGGAACAGGGACCACCACTCATTCTGCCTTCAGAGTGCCCAGCGCCTGCAGAAGAGCCTCGGCTCTCTCGGGAGGTGGAGAAGACCTGAAGAATCGAGTCGGGGGACGAGAGATGAACTCTATCTTGTAACCGTGAGACAGAATGTCTCTCACCCAGCGGTCTTTTATTTGTGGCAGCCAGGTGTCGCAAAAGCGGGAGAGCCTGCCACCGACCGAGGATGCTACTAGAGGAGGTAGAAGTCATGAGGCAGCCGCTTTGTTAGCGGTGCTCCCAATGGCCTTTTTAGGACGTGACTTAGACCGCCATGCATCAGAGTTCCTTTGTTCTTTCTGAGACCTTTTAGACGAGGAGAATTGGGACCTGCCCGCGCCCCGAAAGGACCGAAACCTCGACTGCCCTCTCCTCTGTTGGGAGAGGTTCTGCTTGGGCTGGGGTAAGGATGTATCCTTTCCCTTGGATTGTTTGATGATTTCATCCAGGCGCTCGCCAAAGAGCCTGTCGCCAGAAATTGGCAAACCGGTTAAACGCTTTTTTGGAAGCGGAATCTGCCTTCCACTCCCGTAGCCACAAGGCCCTGCGGACTACTACCGAATTGGCGGTCGCAACTGCCGTACGGCTCACAGAGTCCAGGACAGCATTCATAGCGTAAGACGCAATTGCCGAGGTCTGGGAGGTAATGGAAGCCACTTGTGGCGCGGCCGCTTCAATTTTCGCTTGACCTGCTGATATAGCTTGTAGCGCCCATACGGCTGCGAATGCTGGGGCAAAAGAAGCTCCGATAGCTTCATAGATGGATTTCATCCAGAGCTCCATCTGCCTGTCAGTGGCATCTTTAAGCGAGGCCCCATCTTCCACTGCAAGTATGGATCTAGCCGCCAGTCTGGAGATTGGAGGATCCACTTTGGGACATTGAATCCAACCTTTAACCACTTCCGGGGGAAAAGGATAACGTGTATCCTTAAGGCGCTTAGAGAAACGCTTATCCGGACAAGCATGGTGATTCTGGATTGCCTCTCTGAAATCAGAGTGGTCTAGAAACATACTCTGTGTACGCTTGGGGAACCTGAAGCGAAATTTCTCCTGCTGAGAATCAGACTCCTCCGCCGGAGGGGCTGAGGGAAGAATATCCAGCAACTGATGAATGGATGCAATAAGATCATTCACTATGGCGTCCCCGTCTGGAGAATTAAGATTGAGAGCGCTCCCAGGATCAAAATCCTGATCAGCTGTTTCCGCATCATCAACCAGAGAATCCCCCCGCTGAGACCCTAAACAATATGATGTCGAGGGAAATTCTAAGCGGGCTCGCTTAGACGATCTGGGGCTAGGTTCTAAGTCCGAACCCTCCGTCTGGGATGTATGAGATACCCCGTGAGGACATTGTTGGTCCAACTGAGGGGGGTCAGGGAACAATGATTCAACAGAGTCCCTTTGCTGAGATACCGGTCTGGACTGCAAGGCTTCTAGTATCTTAGCCATAGTCTCAGAGAGTTGATCCTTAAAGGCTGCAAACTCAGTCCCCGTCACCTGGACAGTGTCAACAGGTGGCTCCCCCTGGGCCCCTCTTAGCAGAGGATCCGGCTGAGGAAGTGTCACAGGGGTCGAACACTGTACACAATGAGGGTCAGTGGAACCTGCCTGTAGCTGGGTCTTACATGCGGCGCAGGCAACATAATAAGCCTGTGTTTTGGCACCCCTGCCTTTTATGGGCGCCATGCTATAGTTTTCCCTGAGTAACACAATAGGGTATATAGCCAGAAAGAACTGTGCTCATACAGTGTAAATTATATACAGTACACAAACAATGTACCCATACAATACAGCACCATGGGGCTAGCACCACATGTGCTGTTTACCAGCCGCCTAAGCGGTTGTGAGGCCACCAGAGACCGTGTCTGGGTCTCCCATGAATATGTCCCTCTCTGCAGCGTCGGTGGAGCTGACAGGAATGGCTGCGGCGTCCTGACGAGCTGAGGAAGCTGTCGGCGTGGCCTAGAAAGAGCGCGAAACGGGCGCTCATACTGTGTACAGTGAGGGGAGTGGAGCATGTAAATCATACTCCAGCCCTCATTGCTGCTCGCTCCGTGCAGCGTCCCGCCCTTCCCCTGCCTGTCAGGGCTGAGGGCGGGAGAAAAAAAGGGAAACTAGGCCGCAATGAAGCCGGGGACTGTAGTAATAAACGCGGCCGCCGTAAAAGCGCGGTCGCGTGAAAGTCCCCGGCGAACTACAAGTCCCAGCCGCGCCGCAGTGTTCCGTGGCAACGGCGGTCAGTGCGGTAGCCCTTACATATAAACACACTCAGCGACGCTGAGTGTGTAATGGCACATATAGACCCGGTCAGCGCCGCGGTCCCCGGTGCACTAGCACACCCAGCAAAGCTGAGGTGATGCCGTGCGCGGTCCCCATAGGGATACAGAGTACCTTTAAGATGCAGGGCCATGTCCCTGAACGGTATCGGCTCCTATCCATCAGGCTCCACAGGAGTTGTGGATGAAGCCCGGTCTCAGTGCCTGGAGACCGATAAGATCCCACTTCACCCAGAGCCCTAAGGGGGATGGGGAAGGAAAAACTGCATGTGGGCTCCAGCCGCCGTACCCGCAATGGATACCTCAACCTTAACAACACCGCCGACAAAAGTGGGGTGAGAAGGGAGCATGCTGGGGGCCCTATATGGGCCCACTTTTCTTCCATCCGACCTAGTCAGCAGCTGCTGCTGACTAATCTGTGGAGCTGTGCTGTGCTTGTCTGACCTCCTTCGCACAAAGCAAAAAACTGAGCAGCCCGTGGGAGCACGGGGGGTGTATTGGCAGAAGGGGAGGGGCCTAACACTTTTAAGTGTAGTACTTTGTGCGGCCTCCGGAGGCATAGCCTATACACCCAATTGTCTGGGTCTCCCAATAGAGCGAAAAAGAAAGTGGAGAAAAAGTGGAGAATAAGTGGAAAAAAAATGGAGAAAAAAATGGAGAAAAAGTGTAGAAAAAGTGGAGAATAAGTGGAGAAAAAATGGAGAAAAAAATGGAGAAAAAGTGGAGAAAAAGTGGAGAAAAAGTGGAGAATAAGTGGAGAAAAAATGGAGAAAAAAATGGAGAAAAAGTGGAGAAAAAGTGGAGAAAAAATGGATAAAAAGTGGAGAAAAAGTGAAGAAAAAGTGGAGAAAAAGTGGAGAAAAAGTGGAGAAAAAATGGAGAAAAAGTGGAGAAAAAGTGAAGAAAAAGTGGAGAAAAAGTGGAGAATAAGTGGAGAAAAAATGGAGAAAAAAATGGAGAAAAAGTGGAGAAAAAGTGGAGAATAAGTGGAGAAAAAATGGAGAAAAAAATGGAGAAAAAGTGGAGAAAAAGTGGAGAAAAAGTGGAGAAAAAGTGGAGAAAAAGTGGAGAAAAATTGGATAAAAAGTGGAGAAAAAGTGAAGAAAAAATGGAGAAAAAAATGTAGAAAAAGTGGAGAAAAAATGTAGAAAAAGTGGAGAAAAAGTGGAGAAAAAATGGAGAAAAAGTGGAGAAAAAGTGGAGCACTCTTTGGTGCCTTTCATGTGGCACTAAGGGAGCTTAGCTTTGTATTTAGCCAAAAAAATGAAAAAAAAAATTACGTACGGTTCCCCCTAGTTTTGTAGCCAGCTAGAGTAAAGCAGACGGCTGCAGCCTGCAGACCACAGCTGGCAACCTCACCTTGGCTGGTAATCCAAAACTGAGGGCACCCCACGCTGTTATTTTAAATTAAATAAATAATTTAAAAAAAAAACACGTAGGGGTCCCCCCAAAATTGGATCACCAGCCAAGCTAAAGCAGACAGCTGGGGCCTGATATTCTCAGACTAGGGAGGTCCATGGTTATTGGACTCTCCCCAGCCTAAAAATAGCAGGCCGCAGCCGCCCCAGAAGTGGCGCATCCATTAGATGCGCCAATCCTGGTGCTTCGCCCCAGCTCATCCCGCGCCCTGGTGCGGTGGCAAACGGGGTAATATATGGGGTTAATACCAGATGTGTAATGTCACCTGGCATCAAGCCCTGGGGTTGGTGAGGTCAGGCGTCTATCAGATACCCGACATCACCAACCCAGTCAGAAATAAAAAAAAATAGACGACAAACACATTTTTATTTGAAAAAACACTCCCCAAAACATTCCCTCTTTAACCAATTTATTAGAATGAAAAACAAATCCAGGTCTGGTGTAATCCAAGGGGTTGTTATGACGATCCACACTGTCCCAGTCAATGAAGAGCAGGATGTTCCCCATTGGCTGGGAGAGCAGTGCAGTGACCTGAGCTAACATCAATGGGTCAGCCCAGGTCACTGCAGGGGATGACAAGTGCTGCTGTCAGCGAGGTACATTACCTGTGCTGATCTCCAGCACTGCCGACAGCCCCTGTCACTGAGTTCAATGACCGGCGCCTTCACTCCAAGTATCGCGAGAGGCCCGTGACATCACCGCTAGTCAGTCTCGGGTCGGAAGCGAGAGAAGGGATGTGACAAGCGGCGGCCATGGAGGACAGTGACAGCGCTGAGGTCGGGATGGCGGGACTTCATCACCGCAGGTAAGCCGAGCGGGACCATGTGTGTGTGTGTGTGTGTATGTGAGTGTGTGTGTGTGTGTGTGTGTGAGTGTGTGTGTACATGCCGTGGGCAGGAGGGGGTGGAGCGAGCTGAGCGGGGAAGTGTGGGCTTCCTGCACGTAACTAGGATAAACATAGGGTTACTAACCAAAGCGCTTTGTTTGGATACCCGATGTTTATCTTGGTTACCAGCTTCTGGCAGGCTGCCAGCGATGGCTCCTGCACACTGTAGCTGTAAAAAGCCCTGCTTTTTGCTGCTAGAACCGTTCTCGAACGTATCTAGAACTATCGAGCTTTTGCAAAAAGCTCGAGTTCTAGTTCGATCTCGAACAGCCCCCAAAATCACTCGAGCTTAGAACTGGAGAACCACGAACCGCGAACCGCGCTCAACTCTAGTGCTGAGGGAAAGATATATAGCAGAGCATGGGGAAGGTGGGTTCTGAGGGAAAGATATAAAGCAGAGCATGGGGAAGGTGGGTGCTGAGGACAAGATATCAGAACATAGGGTGCTGATAGAGAAAGGGATTTCAGATAATAGGGAAACCAGGGTGTTGAGGGAAAGAGCCCATTGTCAGCCCCATTATCCCATACCCCGAGTATCGGAATATGGTTGCGGGGGCCCAGGTCCAAACTTTGCACTGGGGCCCCATCCAACTTTAGTTACACCACTGGTGAGAACACTGAAAGTTTACACAGATGACCCATCATTTATGCAGCATCTCTGACATCTCTGGGTAATTGTTAAAGAAGCTCTGCACCACCAAATTCAGCACCTGTGGCAGGCAAGGAAAAACTGCCTAGCCCCAGAGCTGCTATGAGATTTTTGCCCTTATCGCACATCACCAGGTTGGTCTTGAGGTTCAGCAGCACCAACCACTCATCTGTCTGTTGTTTGATCCCCATCCACAGCTCCTGTGCTGTGTGGGATTTTTCCCCCAAACAGAGAAGTTTCAGAACCATCTGCTGACATTTCCCCCAGACTGCGCTGAAGTTGGTTGTACAGATGTTACACTTTACTGGAAGAAGCTGAGTAGCAGGAGGCAACATGGATAGTCTCATGCTGGTTTCCAGCTTTTTCCTTCTATATAAGTATCTTGCCTTTATTGTAGGAGTCCACAGGTTGTAATGCCATCCCGTGTAGCAATATATGGGAAAAGCATTGTAAAGAACACAAATACTGGGTCAGTACCAGAGAGACCAACATCAGTACGAGAGAGATAAGTCCAAAATAAAAGCCAAAAGTATAGTCAAGAGAAGTTTAGGAGGTTGTGAGACCTGGCCTATCAGGTCATCACAGGGTATTTTGCAATCTGCCCTTCTGCACAGTATCCACTCCTCCTTGGTTACGGTTCCTGGTCCTTTGATGTTGCTAACAGCTTAGCCAGTCAAAATCCTAGGAACACTTTGCACCGAACCCACCAAACACACCATTGGGGGGCATGAAGGGAATAGGGCCGCCCATATGGGGGTTAGAAGGGGAAAGTGACAAGGTGAAAGAGGAGAAGGAGAGTTGTGTTGCGGCTCTTAAGAGGAGAGGTCACAGGTTAGGAGCTGGGCTCCTTGAGTACTAGGTGGCAGACGTTGGTCTGGGCCTGGTAGGAGCTGGAACCCCGGTCTCAGGGGATCGTGTCAAGGGGCACGGGCTGCCGAGGAGGGCAGCCGGCGGCCTTGAGCCATCACCGGGGAGGGGCCAGGGCACGACGGGGTACGTGGACCCTAGGCCGGGAAGTAGCTTCACCCATCCCGGTAATTTACCCGACGGGTGAAGACTTCAAGATTCATCCCCAACCCGCTCCAAAATCGGGGTACTAGCATACTGATAGGATAGGACTTTCCCAAATTACAGTCCAAAGAAATCTTATGCGTGAACCCTGAAAGCAAGCTCACTCCGTTAGCCATACGGGTGAGCGGGACCCGAATAATTCCAAACTTGAGGGTCCAATAGTTAAAAGGTGCCATGGAAAAGGCCAAAGGATAACAGCAACACCAAGGACACGGATCCAGGCGTGCTCCCTAAATGCTGCAGCGGTGCTCAGAATTCTGGTTTACAAGCTGTCGGTGTTATCATTCTTGGACTGAGTGAGTACGCTGAAAAATCCCTTTGCCTCTTCCCAATGGCACACTGTCACTAACACCTAACGGGCCCCGAGGCACAAACCTCCTACCCACAGATGGGTTAAACACCTTGCTGCTATACCACCACCACCGGGCTCCTCCCCAACCAACAGCAGCAGTGGTACACCATCTTACCACGCACTGTGGGTGGCGTCACAAACTTCTAATCCCCCTGTACATAGTCCCCCTTTTAAAATTCGAGTGTCCGCACGACCCCTCGAGCTACCGCGGATCCGGATCCGAGCAGCCCGGCGGCACAAGGTCACGTTCAAGTCCAGAATCCTGAGTCAAGATCAGGATGTCAGGCAATATTTATAGCCAAAGAGGGTAGTAAGTCAACCCAGGTGTCAAACTAATAGGTTATATCATGGTTAAACAGAAGTATAATCAAGATTCAGTCAGTCTAAAAAGAGAAAGAAACAATTTTTAGTAGTATTACACCAGGCTAATAAATTAAACAAAACCAGGCAATGACAGTTCGAATCTGCAGATTTTACTAAAGTGCTAGGAGCTTCCATTAGCTGTTAATTCTGCCCTCTGGTCAACTGACTTACATTTGTGATAATCTGGCCAATAGGTTTGTTTTGAACAGTAACATACAGCAGGTGAAATAAGTATTGAACACATCACCAGTATTCTAAAGGCCCCATCACACACAGAGATAAATCTTTGGCAGATCTGTGGTTGCAGTGAAATCATGGACATATTGTTCCATTCGTACACAGCCACAAACCTGGCACTGATTGTCCACAATTTCACTGCAACCACAGATCTGCCGCAGATTTATCTCTATGTGTGATAGGGCCTTAAGTAAATATATTTCTAAAGGTGCTATAAACATGAATTTCTCAAGCCCCTGAAAAACTGGGATTATATATTTGGTAATATGAAAACAAAATCGAACTCTTCTGATGCCATAATAGATACCATGTTTGGATGAAAAAGGGCAAGTTAACCCCAAAACACCATACGAACAGTGAAGTTTTGAGGTGGGAACAAGTTTCATGTAATTGAAGGAAGGATGAATGGACTAATGTACCAAGCTATTCTTCATAAAAAAAAAATCTGTTGCCATCTACCAGGATTATGAAAATGACATGAGGGTGGACATTTCAGCAAGACAATGATCCCAAACACACAGTCATGGAAACTCTCAAATGGTTTCAGAGAAAGAAAATTAAACTGCTAGAATGGCCCAGCCAATCACCTGACCTGAATCCAATAGAACATTTATAGCAGGAACTAAAGCTCAGAGTTCATAGAAGGATCTTAGGGGACCTTCAGGATTTCAAGAGTGTTTGTGTGGAAGAATGGGCCAAAATCACACCTAAGCACACCATGTGATTAGTTTCTTCATACAGAAGGTGTACAAGATATTACATAAATTTCAGTGAGCATGTTCAGTACTTTTTTGGTGTGTCATTTCTCATTATTACACATCACTAAATCTATGGACATCTATGGTTTGATTTCTTTGTCAGTGGGAATTTGATGGGTTGTTACCATCATCTGGTGATAAATTCATGTCAATAGCATGTTTCTAAATAGATTTTCTTAGACTTGTTCACTACATATTTGACCTGCTGTATAAGTGATTCTGGAATGGTGGCACACACACCTCAACATCAGCAAAGATACAAGCAATATGCTCAAGAACAAAGATGTCTGACAGTGGTAGCAAGTAGAGTAGATGGGTAAGTTTATTACAGATAATGGCTTAGTTTTAATTTGTAGATGTAAAGATACAAAGCTGAATAATGAGTATTCTGTGTAACTAGATGTTATGTAAAATAAGAAAAATAACTCTTCTTGCACGAAAAGAGACAAAGAGAGAGCATTAGTAGAGGAGGATGTTATCACATTGTATGGGCTACAGTGCAGTAAATGAGACGTCTATTGTGTTTCAAAATACCGTATTTTTCGAATTATAAGACGCACGTTTCCTCCCAAAAATTTGGGAGGAAAATGAGGGGTGCGTCTTAAAACCCGAATATTGTTCTAGTGTCACTGCGTTGAGAAACACGTGATGGTGTCTCCGCGGTGTTGGATGTTGATCTCCCCGAGTTCAACCATCCTTACCTATGTATTAAAACCGGAATACGACTTACCGGGAGGTTGAGAATTGGCGGTGGGCTGTCTGTGCGGCTCTCTGTGCGGACGGTTGGGTGCCTGTTGGTGCATGCTAGCGACTGCCTCTCTGTGCCGGTGGGAGGCTGCCTCTCTGTGCGGCTGGACGGGCAGTCTGCTGGCTGCCACTCTGTAAGGGCCGCCAGCTGGCTGTGCGGACTGCGGTGGCTGTGCTGGCAGCGGAAACTGCGGTGGCTGTGTGGCGGATGTCCCAGATTGTCTGTCCATGATGGCGCCCGGAGTCAGCACGTGTGCAGATGGAGCTCTTAGATGAGAGCTCCATCTGCGCACATGCCACACCCGTCGCCATTTCTTTGTAGCCCGGACTGTCGAAAGAGCATCTGGGACACTCTCCCCACCGTCCTGCTTCACCATGCAACCACCACAGCTTCCGCTGCTAGCACTGACCCACCGTCGCTGCCACCACTGACACGCCACCACTTCCGCCAGCACTGATCCATCGCCGCTGCTGCCACTGACCCACTGCCGCTACCACCAGGACTGATTCCCCTGCTGCCACCACCAGCACTGGCCAGCTGCCAGCACAGCCTCTGGCTCCTGTGACCCTACTCCACCACCCCTGCCACTCCCCTCCGGTAAGACAACACCGGAGTATAAGACAGACCCCATTTTTTTTATTTTTTTTTTTTTTTTTACCTTTTTTATCTCTAAATTTGAGGTGCGTCTTACAATCCATGGGTCTTATAAAATGAAAAATATGGTAGCTTTTTATTGTGCCAATATGTTTCATTGAAAGACCAGCGCATTCCTCAAGGTAAGGCTAAGGTCAGATGGATGAATAACACAGAAGATGATTGCATTAAAATACCCGGAATGGTCGGTGGCTCTCCTGACCCGAGCATTAGAGCTACATAGAAAAACATGAAGCCGACACAATCGGATCAGAAGAGCCGTGACCAGTGCGATCCTCATACGAGTTATACAGCCTTCTGACCCAGGTCAAATAAATCTAATTAGACAAGAATAACCAGAGAGAATTGTGTGATAAGTTTGTAGAAGCCAATAAAGTGTGTATGGAGATAAACCTATAAATGAAATGAAGTTAAATAAATATATTTATGGCATTAATGCTTCATACTAGAAAGCAGCGCTAAGTTTACCGGTTTGTATTTTTATCTTGTTACACTATTTCTTTCAATTAAGTTATTTTCCTGTTCATGTAGCAAGAATGTTCTTACATTTATAGGCCTAAAATATGTTCATGATGAATATAATCCTTTTAGTACCACCTACTAAGATAATGAACATTCCAGCAGCTACAAGAGAAATACCTATTTAGAACTGAGGCGAGGTATAATTTTATCTTCACGCAGAAATAGATGACAGATAAATTGATGTTTGTTAAGATTCTGATTCACATCTTACATATATGCATTTAAAAAGTGCTTATACTTCACACTTAAGGAACATATCATAGATGCCTGGAAGTATGTTATTTTAAAAGATAACATACCACCATGTGTAATATATGTCTAGAAATGTATAATGCCTGTTATTAAATATCTATATATCAATTACACATGTATTACTTAGTTAAAACCCCATTACATTTTCATTGTAGTAATTTTAGAACAAATAAACTGTAACATACCTGTAAGAAACATATGTTCAGACAGTAAGTAATTCTACTTGAGAATTTCAACCTTGTGTTCTCAAAATCTTAAAAATAAAACAATGCTTGAAGTCATGGATGCTTTTATTGGCTAGCATGCTTAAAATATCTCAACAAGAGACATTTTTATAGACAATGGCATGCAGTATCGGACTGGCTACCGGAGAAGCCGCCAGTAATACCAGGCCTGGCTGCGGTTACCTGGATTGAACTCCAGAGCTCTCACCTGAGCTCCGGAGTGCAAACTGGACTGAACTCAGGGTTTGCAGGACTGAACTGCGAGAATGATTCAATGTCAATTGTGGTTCAGTTTATGTCACAGCAGCGGACAGGCCGGGCTGAAGTCCGGAGCTCAGGTGAGAGCTTCAGAGTGCAGCCCGGCCTGTCCGCAGCTGACATGAACTGAACTGGAAACATCAGGGAATCAGTCTGTGCTTGCAGTTCAGTCCTGCAAACCCTGAGTTTAGTCCAGGCTGCACTCTGGAGCTAAGGTGAGAGCTCCGGAGTTCGACCCAGGTAACCGCAGCCAGGAATGCTATTACTGGAGGTTCCTCCGGTAGCCAGTCCGACACTGGTAACATACAAAAGTTTGCCCTCCCCCAGTCAAAATTACTGCTAATGTGAACAGTTAAGCAAGTTGAAGATAAAAGTATCCCTAAAAGGCATAAAGTAAAAGAGGACACCTTTAATTTGTATTTTAGGCAAAAATAAAAAAATACAAGTTTTCATCTTTTACATATTCAAGTGAACAAAAAAAGGGTAAATGGGTTGATGGAAAAGTTTGGGCACCCTGCATGGTTAATAACTAGTAGAACTCCCTTTGGGAAGTATCAGATCTTTAAACACTTTTGTAGCAGCCAAGAATCTTTCAGTTCCTGTTTGAGGGATTTTCATCCATTCTTTGGAAAAGTTCTCGCAGATTTCTGGGTCGTCTTGCATGCACTGCTATTTTGAGGTCTAGCCACAGATTTTCAATGATGTTCCGATCAAGTGACTGTGAGGGCCATTGTAAAACCTTCAGCTAGAGCCTTTTGAGATAATCTATTGTCGATTTTGACTTGCGCTTAGGATCATGTTAGAAAACTAGAGCATTTTTCCTGTAGACTGCCAGGGAGGTCAGAGGAGGGACTGGAAAGGATGCAAACACCACTAAAATGGAATGGGGACAGCATAAGGAAGATTACTGGACACATCTCAGACTCTCAAGTTGCTGCTGAAAACAATGTTGTCCAAGTATTAAGTCCCTTTAACCCTTTCACCCTAGGTGATATTCTGTTTTCCGTTATTTTTTGCTCCCCTTCTTCCAAGAGCCAAAGCTTTTTTAGATTTCAATCAATCTTGCCATATGAGGGCTTGTTTTTTATGCTACAAGTTGTTTTTCTAAATGAAATCATAAGTTTTACCATATAGTGTACTAGAAAATAGAAAAATTCGAAGTGCGGAAAAATTTCAATAAATGGTAAATCTGATGTATCAGTGTGATGCATTAATTGATTTTATATTTTGATAGGTTTGTAATTTCTTAATGCGGCAATACAAATATGTGTAACTGGGTTAAAAACTGGCTCAGTGATAGGAAACAAAGGGTGGTTATTAATGGTACGTACTCGGACTGGGTCTCAGTTCATAGTGGGGTACCACAGGGGTCAGTATTGGGCCCGCTTCTTTTCAACATATTTATAAATGACCTTGTTGGGGGCATGCGGAGTAGAATTTCAATATTTGCAGATGATACTAAACTCTGCAGGGTAATCAATACAGAGGAGGATAATTTTATATTACAGGGAGATTTATGTAAATTGGAGGATTGGGCTGAGAAGTGGCAATTGAAGTTTAATGTAGATAAATGTAAGGTCATGCACTTGGGTAGAGGAAATAACATTTATGATTATGTACTTAATTGTAGAACACTGGGTAAAACAGACACAGAAAAAGACTTGGGTGTATGGGTGGATGGTAAACTTCACTTTAGTGGACAGTGTCAGGCAGCTGCTGCCAGGGCTAATAAAATAATGGGATGTATTAAAAGAGGTATAAGTGTTCATGAAAAAAATATAGTTCTACCTCTGTACAAGTCACTAGTGCGACCGCACGTAGAATACTGTGTACAATTCTGGTCACCGATATATAAGAAGGACATAGCTGAACTGGAGAGGGTGCAAAGAAGAGCGACCAAGATTATTAGAGGAATGGGTGGGCTGCAATACCAAGACAGGTTATTAAACTTGGGGTTATTTAGTCTGGAAAAACGAAGGCTTAGGGGAGATCTAATCACAATGTATAAATATATGAGGGGACAGTACAGAGACCTTTCCAAAGATCTTTTTACACCTAGGCCTGCGACTGGAACACGGGGGCATCCGCTACGTCTTGAGGAAAGAAGGTTTAATCATAATCACAGACGAGGATTCTTTACTGTACGAGCAGTGAGACTATGGAATTCTCTGCCGCATGATGTTGTAATGAGTGATTCACTACTAACATTTAAGCAGAGCCTGGATGCCTTTCTTGAAAAATTTAATATTACCAGTTATGTATATTAGATTTTATGACAGGGTATTGATCCAGGGAACTAGTCTGATTGCCGGATGTGGAGTCAGGAAGGAAATTTTTTCCCCATTGGAACTTGTTTGCCACATTGGGGTTTTTTGCCTTCCTCTGGATCAACATGTTAGGCTACGGGTTGAACTAGATGGACTTAGAGTCTCCCTTCAACCTTAAAACTATGATACTATGATACTATGAAAATGTGTATTTTTAAAAAAAAAAAATTACCCCTTTAATGTGAACATTTAAATTTATTATTTTTTCTAAAAATATATATATTTTTTTAATTTCACTAGTCCCCCTAGGGGGCAATATGGATTAGTAGTCTGATCACTCATTCTATTGTGCTGATCAAAGCAGCACCACTCTGATCAGACTCTGTCGACTGTAACAGAAACTACGTCATGATAGCGACAGGAGTCATCACATGATCCGTCTCTACCATGGCAACGATCGGCTCCCCGTGATCGCATCATGGGGCCTCCGGTCATATTTTCACAGCGCGATTCAAGGGGTTAACAGGTACAGGTGGATCGTGGATCCACCTGTGCCTGCGAGGTACACATGCATGCTATTGAAATCAGCAGACAAATGTAAGGATCGCCGCTAGCTCAACACAGCAGCCAGTGGTGATCACCCCTTCATGATTTAGGACGTACCGGTACGTCCTAGGACACGAAGGAGTTAATGGACTAAAAATAAAATGGACAAAAATGACAATATAATAGATTTTAACCCCTTCACCCCAGGGCGATTTTCTGTTTTTTACTTTCATATTTTCCTCCCCTTCTACCGAGAGCCATCACTTTTTTTCCATCAAATTGCCATATGAGGGCCTATTTTTTTGTGGGACAAGCTGTACTTTTGAATGAAACTATTAGTTTTACCATATAGTGTAATGGAAAATGGGAAAAAAATTCCAAACTGATGTGGCACTATGATGCCTCAGGTTGGCACAGGTTTGTAGATACCAAACATTTATACTTTTACTGTTATCCAAGGGGTGAAAAAAATTGAGATGTTTGTCCAAATAAAGAATAGCGCTTTTGTCGCCATTTCCCGAGAACCATAGCGCTCTCATTTTCTTGGGGTTCTTGGATCAGTGATGGCGTATTTTTTGCATCTTGAGCAGACATTTTTAATTATGCTATTTTTGTGTAGATGCACTGTTTTGATCACCTGTTATTGCATTTTAAAGAAATGTTGTGGCAACCAAAAAATGTAATTTTGGCATTTGAAATTTTGTTCTCTCCACGCAGTGTACCTGTTAGGACCAGGAGGACGGGTAGGTCCAGGAGGTGGATCCACTGGGCTGAACACCTCACCAAGGGCAAGGTGCCCGGTAGCCGGAGCACTACAGGTAGCAGGACAGTCCGTTCAGAGGAGTGGAGTGAAGAAGTCCCTGGGACCACGGAGTCTCTGAAGGTAGTCCGGGTAACGGAGCTCAGGTTCGGAGGCCGAGATGATGTTAGGCAGAGTCCGGAACCAGCAGAGCGAGGAGGTGGGTCACCACACGGATCCAGGGATCGGAGATGGTAGGGACTGACGGGATGGCAGGCAGTCACCGTTCGGGGTTCGGGAGTCGTCAGGACCGGTTGGCGAGACAGGGGCGACTCTACAAGACAGATAGGTAAGTATGGCACAAGACACAAGGAGACCTGACTCCTAGCTTAGCAAACATGAAGAACAGGCCCCGCCCACTTGGAAAGTATCCCCCTATATACCCTGTACCTGATTCTTCAATATCCTGTTGGAGGACACTGGCCCTCTAAGAGAGGGTCAATGACCGCGCGCGCGCCCTAATGCGCATGCGCGAGGCCCGGGTGCCAGAAGCCAGAGCAGGGAGCGCTGCACAGGAGGCAGGAGTGCCAGGCTGGCTCAGCGTTACCGATGGGCGCCGGGAGCGGAGACCGGGCTGCCTGGGGACCGCAGGTGATGGGGCATGAAGGCTGTGGAGCGGGGGACCGGGAAGCCTGGCGCGGGAGCGGCGGAGCGTAACCTGAGAGCGGGGAAGCGTGGCAGGGGAGCCGGTGAGCAAGGCAGGGGAGCCGGGGAGCATGGCAAGGGAGCATGGCAGAGGAACCGGGGAGCGTGACAGAACCCCCTCCCCCACGCCCCCCTCCCCGCAACCGGGACAGGAAGGCACGAATCAGGGGAGTACCCACATTCTCCCGGGGTTCCCAGGACCTATCCTCAGGACCATACCCAGCCCAGTCCACCAGGAAGAACTGTCGGCCTCGCACGGTCTTCATGGCCACGATATCCCTTACCGCATAGATGTCATCATCAGCAATAGGAGGAGGAGCAGAACTGGCAACAGCGGAGAAGGGACCAAGGACAACCGGCTTGAGCAGGGAGACGTGGAAGGAGTTGGGTATCCTCATCGTGGCCGGGAGCTGCAGCTTGTAGGAGACCTCATTGATCTTGCTGATGACTTTAAACGGCCCGATGTAGCGAGGACCCAGCTTGTATGATGGTAGCTTCAATCGGACGTACTTGGAAGCGAGCCAGACCAGATCTCCTGGAGAGAAACACGGAGGATCCAGACGCCTCTTGTCTGCGTTTCTCTTCATCCGCAGGGAAGCACGTCCAAGGGACATCTTGACAGAGTCCCAAATTGTTGAAAAGTCACGGACTACGGTATCAGCAGCAGGGACATCCGAGGAAGAAGATACAGGTAATGGGACGGAAGGCTGAAGTCAGTAAATGACATGGAAGGGAGAGCTGGAGGAGGACTCACTGACGTGGTGGTTATGGGAGAATTCAGCCCAAGGAAGAATCGTGGACCAGTCGTCGTGATGGGTATTAACGTAGTGACGCAAGAAGGAGGTCTGGATCTGATTGACTCGTTCCACTTGGCCATTCGACTGAGGATGGTAGGCTGAAGAAAAGTCCAGAGACACTCCCAGATGTTTGCAGAGGGCCCTCCAGAAGTGGGAGGTAAACTGAGTTCCTCTGTCGGACACAATGTGTGATGGAAAGCCATGCAATCGGAAGATGTGCTGTATGTAGGCGTCAGCGAGTTCCTGGGCAGAGGGTAATCCAGCCATAGGGACGAAATGAGCCATTTTGGAGAACCGATCCACCACGACCCATATGACTGTGTGTCCGGCGGACAAGGATAAGTCTGTAATAAAGTCCATAGCAATGTGTTGCCACGGAACGGAGGGAATTGGCAGAGGCAGAAGGCGACCATATGGCAGGTGTTTGGGCGTCTTGTTCCGGGCACAAGAGGAGCAGGCTGAGACAAAGGACGCGACGTTCGTGCGAAGGGATGGCCACTAGTGATGAGCGAGCATGCTTGTTACTACTCGGTACTCGCACGAGTATCACTGTACTCGGTCTACTCGGCGGGGACCGAGTAATCTCGCGATACTCGTGCTGTACTCGTGGTCTTCATTTCTGCATGTTGGCGCTCTTTTGAGAGCCAGCCCTCATGCAGGGATTGGCTGGCAGACCACTGCAATGCCACAGCCCTGTTAGTTGTGGAATTGCAGTGATTGGCCGGCCTGCACAGCGTGACCGAGCCTATATACCGGCCGGCGCGCTGTGCTCTGCTCACAGCTATCCAGACAGTCAGTGCAGGGAGAGTGTCGCTGATTCAGGGAAAGCTTTGCGGCCCTTTATAGTTAGTTCCGGAGCAGGGCTGCAAACAGTGTGACCAGAAGTCCTTCTCAGGACTATTCTAGTTGTATACAGGCAGGCAGGGTATAGCCAGGTCGGAGTACAGTAGCAGAGTCCTTCTCAGGACTATTGTTGCTATATACAGGCAGGGTATAGCCAGGTCGGAATACAGGCTAGTGACCAGAAGAGTCCTTGTCAGGACTATTGTAGCAGTATACAGGCAGGCAGGCAGGGTATATAGCCATTCCTAGTGGTGACCGTATACCAGCCTTCATCATATCTGGGGCTGGTGTACACAGTGTAAAACAGTCCAGATAGTGTCAGACTTCTCAGTAATTGTCGCTCCTAAAAACCAGTTAGGTTCTTATTGCGTCCGTGCTTGCATTTAAAAACAGCACGTGTGTGTCTGTCGGTGGCAGCGTACAGGTGCGCGTTTTGCACAAACTATTATATAACGCACAAGTCTAGTGTATAATACACGTCAGTCAGCAGTGTCTGATAGTGTCAGACTTCTCAGTAATTGTCGCTCCTAAAAACCAGTTAGGTTCTTATTGCGTCCGTGCTTGCATTTAAAAACAGCACGTGTGTGTCTGTCGGTGGCAGCGTACAGGTGCGCGTTTTGCACAAACAATTATATAACGCACAAGTCTAGTGTATAATACACGTCAGTCAGCAGTGTCTGATAGTGTCAGACTTCTCAGTAATTGTCGCTCCTAAAAACCAGTTAGGTTCTTATTGCGTCCGTGCTTGCATTTAAAAACAGCACGTGTGTGTCTGTCGGTGGCAGCGTACAGGTGCGCGTTTTGCACAAACTATTATATAACGCACAAGTCTAGTGTATAATACACGTCAGTCAGCAGTGTCTGATAGTGTCAGACTTCTCAGTAATTGTCGCTCCTAAAAACCAGTTAGGTTCTTATTGCGTCCGTGCTTGCATTTAAAAACAGCACGTGTGTGTCTGTCGGTGGCAGCGTACAGGTGCGCGTTTTGCACAAACAATTATATAACGCACAAGTCTAGTGTATAATACACGTCAGTCAGCAGTGTCTGATAGTGTCAGACTTCTCAGTAATTGTCGCTCCTAAAAACCAGTTAGGTTCTTATTGCGTCCATGCTTGCATTTAAAAACAGCACGTGTGTGTCTGTCGGTGGCAGCGTACAGGTGCGCGTTTTGCACAAACTATTATATAACGCACAAGTCTAGTGTATAATACACGTCAGTCAGCAGTGTCTGATAGTGTCAGACTTCTAAGTAATTGTCGCTCCTAAAAAACAGTTAGGTTCTTATTGCGTCCGTGCTTGCATTTAAAAACAGCATGTGTGTGGCAGTCGGTGGCAGCGTCAGGCTCCATATTGTCCCTGGATAGAGACGTGCATGATGGCCTGTAAACATGAAGTGCCCATTGTAAGGAAGTGGGTCTATTGTAGTATAGCCCTTAGGCAGGGCAGCCAAAAATTGGGAGGCTCCACATTGTCCCTGGATAGAGATGTGCATGAGGGCCTCAAAACATTGTTCCCATTGCAAAGGAGCGGGTCTCCTGTCGTTGTAATGCCCATTCAGAAAGAATGGGCGAAAAAATTTACCACTGGGGGTATACCTGAAACAACGGCTTAACTATTGTAACGGTCACCATGATGGCGCATGAGGAGAAGGAGGAGCAGTCCAGTGATTAGCCAAAGTCCAGAAGTGTGTTACCATGGGTGAGTGGAGGTAAATGGCAAATTCCCGTTACAAACTTTAAATTCCGCTGTAATTTGCTGTTGGTGTGTGTGGTGAAGTCTGGCCAAATCCAACCCTTGTTCATCTTGATCAGAGTCAGCATGTCAGCATTTACAGTTGACAGGCGGGTGCGTTTATCTGTAATGATTCCACCTGCGGCACTAAAAACACGCTCTGACAAAACGCTAGCGGCAGGGCAGGCCAGGACTTCCAAGGCGTACAGAGCCAATTCATGCCACGTGTCCAGCTTGGATACACATTAATTGTAAGGCACAGAGGAATGTCGGAGTACAGTTGTTTGATCTGCAAGGTACTCCTTGAGCATCTGGCCAAACTTAGGATTTCTTGTGTCACTACCCCTCACCTCAGGGGCTGTGGTATGTGAGGGGCTGAGAAAACTGTCCCACATCTTAAAGACTGTTCCCCTACCTCTGGCGGATTGGACTTGTGCCCCTCTCGGCTGTACGCCTTGGTTGTCCAGTGATTCCTGACCTATGCCGCTAGCGTTTTGTGAGGGGAATGCTTTGCCTACTTCCGTGACTATGGCCTTCTGGAACTGCTGCATTTTGCCTGACCTCTCCGCCTCGGGAATAAGAGACATAAAGTTCTCCTTTTAGCGTGGGTCTAACAGTGTTACCAACCAGTAATGATTGTCGGCCAAGATGTTCTTAACGCGAGGGTCACGAGACAGGCAGCTTACCATAAAGTCAGCCATGTGTGCCAGACTCTTAACAGCCATCACTTCAGTATCCTGACCAACACGATGACTGAACATGCTGTCCTCCTCCTCCTCCTCCTCATCATCTACCCTGTCCTCTGGCCAGCCACGCTGAACCGAGGATATGACTGCATGTCATATCCTCAATTTGGCCAGAGAGTTGCTCCATGTCTTCATCCTCCTCCTCATCATAGTCCTCCACTGCACGTTGTGATGAGACGAGGCTGGGCTGTGTGTTATCATCACCCACACCCACTACTGTTTCTTGCTCAAACTCATCGCGCTCCGCCTGCAATGCATCATGGTTGTTTTTTGAGCAGAGACCATTTTAGAAGGCAGAGAAGCGGTATGGTGACGCTAATAATGTCGTCATCGCCGCTCACCATCTTGGTGGAGTCCTCAAAATTTTGGCGGATGGTGCATAGGTCGGACATCCATCTCCACTCCTCAGGTGTTATGTGTGGAGTTTGACCCATTTCCCGACGGCTTAGGTGATGCAGGTACTCAACAACTGCCCTCTTCTGCTCACATATCCTGACCAACTTGTGCAGAGTTAAATTCCAACGCGTGGGGACATCACACACCAGTCTGTGTGCCGGAAGATGCAAACGGCGTCTTAAGCCGGCAAGGCCGGCTGAAGCAGTAGGTGACTTTCGAAAATGTGCAGACAGGCGGCGAACTTTTACCAGCAGATCAGACAGCTCTGAGTATGACTTTAGAAACCGCTGAACCACGAGGTTGAGCACATGGGCCACGCATGAAACATGTGTCAGCTGGCCTCGCCTCAAAGCCGCCACCAGGTTCCGGCCATTGTCACACACGACCTTTCCTGGCTTTAGGTTCAGAGTTGTGAGCCAGTGATCTGCCTGCTGTTTCAGAGCTGTCCACACCTCTTCGGCATTGTGGGGTTTGTCACCTATGCAGATTAGCTTCAGCACTGCCTGTTGCCGCTTCGCCGAGGCAGTGCTGCAGTGCTTCTGTGTCGCCCTGGACAAGCCAGGGGCCACAGAGCACAACACTTAAACACCCCACACTCCCTGCAGGCATATCATAGTCAAAACACAAAATCCTTGTTGCCTTCCCCAGGGGCTGTTGTCCACACCAGGGTGTGGAGCCAGGCGGTTGGTCTCCACCCACCGAGGAGGAGGGAAAACACAGGCAGTGAGAGTTAAGCTAAGGAAGTGGAAGGAGGAAAGTAGTAGAGAGGAGAAAAGTGACAGCAAAGAGCCTGAAGTTGGTCCGGGTGTGTGGCCCGGACAGGACAGCAAGGTTGGCAGGATGTGGTGACCGTCTGCAGTGGAGGCCGATTGGAGTCTGCCGTAAGGACCGTGGACGGGTGGTGACCCGGCCGTACCGGACCGGTATACAAAGAGAAGCCAGCACCATTGGCAGAGGACTTTCGGATCCAGGCAAGGCTTGGTGTCGCCGTGAATTTGCCAAATCCGTTAGTGAAGGGAACCTCAGGGTTTCCAAACAGCCAAGTCCAGATAGAAGGCAACCGTACAACCGTGAAGGGGAGACACCGCCACCGCTAAGAGCAACCGTCTCCCAGGGCCAGCGCCTGTGGGCAAAAGGGGCTCCTCCGGCCCATATCCAGGTCGGGAAGCGGGTTACCGTTGGGAAACCATCACTACCAACACTTAACTTAGGTGCAGGGAGAGACAGTCATCACTAACCTGCAGGGAGGAACAACCGCAGCCGTCCGAGTGACCCGTCCATCCAGCCACTTGTTTTACCGTGAACTGTGTCATCATCATTGGGCTGAGTGAGTACCTCCGTGCCGTGCGGCACAGCGCTGCCCCTGTGACCCTGCACCTCATCAGGCCCCGCAACCCGCCTGTCATCCATCTCTACCCCATCACCAGGCCCCGGGACAACCAACCCCCCTACCCACGGAGGGGAGAAATAACAACAAAGCTGCTCCCTGTCACAGGCTCCCGGGATCCCCGTCCAGAGCAGCGGTGGTGTCCACACAATCACCACAACCGTGGGTGGCGTCACGGACAATATCCCCAAAACCCAAACCACCCCTTTTCACTCACGGGCGAGTAGCGCCGCTCGAGTCCCCGGGATCCGGCCATCGCTCGAGCCAACGAGCAGCAGCAGCCGTAGAGCAGCGTCAGCCGGACCCGAGCAGTGGGAGAGCGCACCGTCCCCTCCTCCGCCCGCGACACTTCCAGCTTGGGACTGGTGTGGAGGGTAAAGTGGATCAGGATGCGCAGGAGGAGGAGGAGGCTGAGGAGCATGACATTCCGGAGCTGTAGAGTGTGTGTGAAACCCTGACTGAGGTAGGGCCTGCAAAACTTGGTGTGTGAAGGAGGTGTTCCGTCCCTCGCTCAGACTGGGTCCCAGCTTGCACAATATTAACCCAGTGTGACGTCAACGAGATGTAGCGGCCTTGCCCACATGCACTTGTCCACGTGTCTGTGGTTAGGTGGACTTTGGCTGAAACAGCGTTGTTCAGGGCACGTGTGATGTTTTGTGACACGTGGTTATGCAATGCGGGGACGGCACACCGGGAGAAATAGTGGCGGCTGTGGACCGAGTAACGTGGGACAGCTGCCACCATCATGTCGCGGAATGCTTCTGTCTCAACCAGCCTAAAAGGCAACATTTCCAGCGCAAGCAGTCGCGAAATGTTAGCATTTAGAACTGTGGCATGTGGGGTGTTGGCAGTGTATTTGCGCCTGCGTTCAAAGGTTTGCTGAATGGATAACTGAACGCTGCGCTGGGACAAGGACGTGCTTGATGATGGTGTTCTTTCTGCGTAGGCAACTGCAGGTGCAGGAGTGGAGGAGGCTTGTTCGCAGGCAGCATGGACAGGGGATTGGCTCGCATGCACAACCAGCGAAGACGTAGCAGTGACATCAGCAAGCACTGCTCCTCGACTCTGTTGTACTTCCCACAAAGTCGGGTGCTTGGCTGACATGTGCCTGATCATGCTGGTGGTGGTCAGGCTGCTAGT
This sequence comes from Anomaloglossus baeobatrachus, assembly GCF_048569485.1. Taxonomy (NCBI): domain Eukaryota; kingdom Metazoa; phylum Chordata; class Amphibia; order Anura; family Aromobatidae; genus Anomaloglossus; species Anomaloglossus baeobatrachus. Next base: position 48,214 of record NW_027444913.1, read on the forward strand.
TTTGGTACCCCTGCTGATGCTGGCATGGCAGGTGTTGCAAATGGCCTTTTTAGAATCATCTGGAGCCAACTTAAAAAACTGCCAGTGTCAGAGTTCCGGGTTTTCCAGTTTTCTTTTGAAAGAGCTTGCCCTTTGTTAACATGGAGTTTTCTGTTCTGTTGCCCTACTTCCTGTCCATCTGTTTAAAAGCCGCCCCTAAAGCTTAGTCCAGTGCCTGAGTATACTGCTTCCTGTGTGCTCCTGCCCTGCTGCTTTTGGTTCCTGATTGTTATTCGGATCCTCTTGGAAAACAACCGACACCGACTCTGGACTTCATCTGGTATCATCTAGCTGTGCCCGGACTCCATTTGCCGTCTTTGGTCGGCACTTCTGCCCGGTTCCTTCCGTTTAATACCACTCTGGACTCACATCACGTACGGACATTTTTGGACTTACCTATTGCCCTTTTGTGTCCCGGCTGCTGCGCATTTAGGGCTTCTGGGGTGATTGCCAGACAGTCCCTGTATAGGGGTTCGCTCTTGGTGGTCTCCCTGGGGGAGTCCGGTGCGCGGTCCCGGGAATTCCCTTTCGCTCCGTCCCTGGAAGGTATTTCCTGTATTTATGTTCTACTGTGTTTTTGTTCCGTTTATGTACATATTTGCTGGTTGCATATTATAAACGTCTTGCACCAAGAACTCGTCTCTGGTTGTCATTGCCCTAACGCAATCGAAATCCTCAATACATACAATAGTATTACAGCCAGACTCGGGAAGACCTAACATTTGTACAGGCACCTTGTGTCGTGTTGTTCCGGGGAACAGTTGCCTGACGTCTGCCTGGGGCCACCACTCTGCTTCTTACTGCCTGTTGGGATGCTACGCCTCCCTCCCCCTGTGCACTGCTGTCCTCGCTCTGCATATCCTCCTGCCAGGTTGGGTCAGTTACTGGATCATCCACCACGTCGTCTTCCTCTTCCGCACCCTGCTCCTCCTCCTGACTTCCTGACAATTGTGTCTCATCATCGTCCACCCCTTGTTGAGACACGTTGCCAACTTCGTGAGAACGTGGCTGCTCAAATATTTGGGCATCTGTACATACAATCTCGTCATGGCCCACTTCAACAGGAGCTGGCGAGAGGCCAGAATTTGTGAATGGAAACGTGAACGAACAGCTCTTCCGAGTTTCCAAGTGTGGGATCAGTAATGTCCGTGGACGTGTACTCGGCCTGGTGGTAGGAAGGAGGATCAGGTTCTGAAATGTGCGGTGCAGTATCACGGCTACTGACACTTGACCGTGTGGAAGACAGAGTGTTTGTGGTGGTGCCAATCTGACTGGAAGCATTATCCGCTATCCAACTAACAACCTGTTGACACTGGTCTTGGTTCAAGAGCGGTGTACTGCTGCGGTCCCCAAGAATTTGGGACAGGACGTGCGAGCGACTAGATGTGGCCCTTTGTTGTGGCGAAATTAGAGCTTGCACACAACCTCGGTCTCTGCCTGCACCACCATCACGTCCACTTCCTTGTTCGTTGACAACGCCCTTGCGCATTTTGCAATGCTGTGCTGATGTGTATTCACTAGATTTGTGCGTTATATCCAAGTTTTTGCAAAACTCACACAAATGCAGCGGAAAGCTGCCACCAACAGGCACACACGTGCGGTTTTTAAATGCAAGCACGGAGGCACTAAGAACCTAACAGGTCTCTATCCAGGGACAATGTGGAGCCTCCCAATTTTTGGCTGCCCTGCCTAAGGGCTATACTACAATAGACCCACTTCCTTCCAATGGGCACTTCAGGTTTACAGGCCCTCATGCACGTCTCTATCCAGGGACAACGTGGAGCCTCCCAATTTTTGGCTGCCCTGCCTAAGGGCTATACTACAATAGACCCACTTCCTTCCAATGGGCACTTCAGGTTTACAGGCCCTCATGCACGTCTCTATCCAGGGACAACGTGGAGCCTCCCAATTTTTGGCTGCCCTGCCTAAGGGCTATACTACAATAGACCCACTTCCTTCCAATGGGCACTTCAGGTTTACAGGCCCTCATGCACGTCTCTATCCAGGGACAACGTGGAGCCTCCCAATTTTTGGCTGCCCTGCCTAAGGGCTATACTACAATAGACCCACTTCCTTCCAATGGGCACTTCAGGTTTACAGGCCCTCATGCACGTCTCTATCCAGGGACAACGTGGAGCCTCCCAATTTTTGGCTGCCCTGCCTAAGGGCTATACTACAATAGACCCACTTCCTTACAATGGGCACTTCAGGTTTACAGGCCATCATGCACGTCTGTATGCAGGGGAATTGGTGAACCTCACAATTTTGGACTGCCCTGGCAAAGGAAAATACTACAAAGACTCACTTCCTCAAAATGGGCACATTAGACTCAAGAGGCCTTCATGTACGTCTCTTCTCAGGGACATCGGAGTGCCACACAATGTTTTCACGTAAAATCTTTCATGTATTAATCTCAAAAAGTAACATACACCAGCTCTATCTCACTATTGGGTATTTGCCCTTAACATTTCCGCCATGAAAAATCATTTTGGGGTCATTTTGGAAGGTTTTCTGGTGAGTCCGTAAAAATGGCGTAAAACACGGACAAAATTGTTCACAGCTGTGACTTTTCAGTGATAAATGCTTCAAGGGGTCTTCCCCATGCTGTTGCCATGTCATTTGAGCACTCTTCTGAGACTTTTGTGACATTTTTACGGTTTCTCCATGCTGCCGGGGGGTCATTTCACAAAAATACTCGGGTCTCCCATAGGATAACATTGGGCTCGTTGCTCGGGCCGAGTACACGAGTATCTTGGGAGGCTCGGCCCGAGCTTCGAGCACCCGAGCTTTTTAGTACTCGCTCATCACTAATGGCCACCAGTAGTGACGTACAATTGCACTCCATGTTCTCTTCTGACCAGCATGGCCGGCTATTCTCGAGGCATGACCCCAATGCAACACTTTTTGTCTGTCAGTCTCAGAGACATAGGTCTTCCCGGGCGGTATCTGGGCCAGGGTGACAGGGGCCACCGGAATGATTTTACTTGGGCAGATGATGGGTTGGGATGTCTCCTCCTCCTGTTCCATGGGCACGAATGACCTGGACAAGGCATCTGCTCGCACATTCTTATCCGCGGGCCGAAAATGGAGCTGAAAATCGAACCTGGCAAAGAACAAGGACCACCTGGCTTGTCGTGGGTTCAGTCGCTGAGCAGACCGCAGGTATTCCAGGTTCTTGTGGTCTGTGTAAATGATCACGGGGTACACTGCTCCCTCCAGAAGGTAGCGCCACTCCTCCAGAGCCAGTTTGACTGCTAATAGCTCTCGGTCACCGATGGTGTAATTGCGTTCAGGCGCTGAGAAGCTCTTGGAGTAGAAACCGCAAGTAACCATCTTCCCAGAGGAGGACTTCTGCATGAGCACTGCCCCGGCTCCCGAGGAGGAGGCATCCACCTCCAAGGTGAACTGTCGGTTTAACTCAGGACGGTGGAGCACAGGAGAGGAAGCAAACGCCTGTTTCAGGGAGCCAAACGCGGCGTCGGCCGCAGGTGACCAGTCCTTTGGATTAGCCCCCTTCTTGGTCAAGGCGGAGAGAGGCGCAGTCAGGGCAGAGAAGTGAGGGATGAACTGACGATAATAGTTCGCAAATCCAAGAAACCGTTGGATTGTCTTCAGTCCGGAAGGAGGGGGCCAGTTGAGAATGGAAGAGACCTTCTCTGGGTCCATCTGCAGACCGGTATCGGAGATTATGTAACTCAGGAAGAGAAGAGAGGACTGCTCGAAGACACACTTCTCGTACTTGGCGTACAGACGATTCTCTCTCAGTCTTTGTAGTACCAGCTGCACGTTCCCTCTGTGGGTCTGGAGGTCCGGAGAGAAGACCAGGATGTCATCCAGATACACCACCACACAGACGTAGAGAAGGTCCCGGAACACGTCGTTCACCAATTCTTGAAAGACTGCTGGTGCGTTACACAGGCCGAAGGGTATCACACAGTATTCGTAGTGCCCATCGCGAGTATTGAATGCGGTCTTCCATTCGTCCCCAGAGCGGATGCGGACCAGGTTGTAGGCACCCCGAAGATCCAACTTGGTAAACACACGAGCTCCTCTAAGCCGATCAAACAATTCGGGGATGAGCGGCAGGGGGTATTTATTTTTCACGGTGATTTGGTTTAATCCCCGGTAGTCAATGCATGGGCGTAGGTCACCCTCTTTCTTCTTAACGAAGAAGAAGCCTGCTCCGGCAGGAGAGGAGGATCTCCGGATGAATCCCCTTGCCAGGTTCTCAGTGATGTAGGCAGACATGGCCCTTGTTTCAGCAGGAGACAAAGGATATATCCATCCTTGAGGTGGTGTAGTTCCCGGGAGTAGGTCGATGGCACAGTCGTAAGGACGATGTGGCGGCAGTACCTCTGACTCCTTTTTATCAAAGACGTCCGCGTAGGACCAGTAGGCCGAAGGCAGTCCTGGTAGGGACTCCGGAACCGGAGGTCATCGGATGGGCTGTATGGACTTCAGGCAGTTCTCGTGGCAAGAGGAGCCCCATCGGGTAATTTCACCAGTACACCAGCTGACTGACGGTTCGTGTGTCCGTAACAAGGGGAGTCCCAGCAGGATTTGATGAGACATGTGTGGTAGGACGTAGAGAGTGATGTTCTCGGTGTGCAGGGCACCGATATGTAGTCCTACTGGCTTGGTGATCCACGAGATGGTGTCAGAGAGGGGTCTCCCATCTACAGAGGCAATCACGAGGGGTTGGTCGAGTGGAGTAACCGGCACCTGATACTTGTCCACCGTGGCCTGCTGGATGAAATTGCCTGCTGCCCCGGAATCGAGGTACGCCTCGGCCGTGAACCGCGTCTCTCCCGTTGTCACTTGAACGGTCCACGTAACCGGGTCTGAGAGAGTCCCAGCACCTAGGGTGGCCTCTCCTACCAACCCTAGGCTTTGGAGTTTCCCGGCCACTCTGGACAGGAACGTAGCAGGTGTGTGCCCTCTCCGCAGTAGAAGCAGAGACCCTTAGCGAGCCGTTCTGCTCGGCGTTGTTCGGACTGCCTCAGACGGTCAATCTGCATGGGTTCGTGGACAGAGATGCCAGACGATGCCGACTGAGGTACGACGGGCTTCTGCGGAGGAGAGGAATGCCGTATCGGACGTCTCTCGCGGGACACCTCTTTGGATCGTTCCTGGAATCTGAGGTCCACGCGGGTGGCTAATGCAATTAGGGAATCCAGTTTGGAAGGAACATCGCGGCCTGCCAGCTCGTCCTTAATACGACTGGAGAGTCCTTCCCAGAAGGCGGCGGTGAGGGCTTCATTGTTCCACCCCAATTCTGAGGCCAAGGTGCGAAAGCGGATGGCATACTGCCCCACCGTCAGGGTCCCCTGACGTAGCCTGAGGAGTGATGAGGCGGATGCGGCGGCACGTCCGGGTTCGTCAAAGGTGGTTCTAAACGCCTGAAGGAAGTCCTGGATGTTCGCAGTTACAGGGTCCTCCTTCTCCCACAAGGGGTTCATCCAGACCAGTGCCTCACCCTCCAGATGGGACATCACAAACGCCACCTTGGCTTGGTCGGAGGCAAACAGGTGCGGAAGCAGCTTAAACTGGAGGGAGCACTGATTTAAGAATCCTCTGCAGGTCTTGGGATCTCCGGCATAGCGGGGTGGAGAGGCCAAGCGGAGTTTAGAAGCTTCCGAGGTAGCCACCACGGGAACTGTGGCCGTGGCCTGTGCTGTAGAAGCCTGAGATGCCAGGGACGTGGCAGTTGCTTGCAGCGTGTTCAGGCGGGTATCCACCGAGGAGGACATGAAGGCCAGCATGCGGGACTGGGTCTCGCGCTGTCGTCCTAGTTCCTGCTGCAAGTTGCCCAGCTGGGCCGCTAGTGCTTCGGCGTCATCCATGGCCTGTTCTTACTGTTAGGACCAGGAGGACGGGTAGGTCCAGGAGGTGGATCCACTGGGCTGAACACCTCACCGAGGGCAAGGTGCCCGGTAGCCGGAGCACTACAGGTAGCAGGACAGTCCGTTCAGAGGAGTGGAGTGAAGAAGTCCCTGGGACCACGGAGTCTCTGAAGGTAGTCCGGGTGACGGAACTCAGGTTCAGAGGCCGAGATGATGTTAGGCAGAGTCCGGAACCAGTGGAGTGAGGAGGTGGGTCACCACACGGATCCAGGGATCGGAGATGGTAGGGACTGACGTGATGGCAGGCAGTCACCGTTCGGGGTTCGGGAGTCGTCAGGACCGGTTGGCGAGACAGGGGCGACTCTACAAGACAGATAGGTAAGTATGGCACAAGACACAAGGAGACCTGACTCCTAGCTTAGCAAACACGAAGAACAGGCCCCACCCACTTGGAAAGGATCCCCCTATATACCCTGTACCTGATTCTTCAATATCCTGTTGGAGGACACTGGCCCTTTAAGAGAGGGTCAATGACCGCGCGCGCGCCCTAATGCGCATGCGCGAGGCCCGGGTGCCAGAAGCCAGAGCAGGGAGCGGTGCACAGGAGGCAGGAGTGCCGGGCTGGCTCAGCGTTACCGATGGGCGCCGGGAGCGGAGACCGGGCTGCCTGGGGACCGCAGGTGATGAGGCATGAAGGCTGTGGAGCGGGGGATCGGGAAGCCTGGCGCGGGAGCGGCAGAGCATAACCTGAGAGCGGGGAAGCGTGGCAGGGGAGCCGGTGAGCAAGGCAGGGGAGCCGGAGAGCATGGCAGGGGAGCCGGGGAGCATGGCAGAGGAACCGGGGAGCGTGACAGTACCGATAAAATTCATTATTTTATATTTTGATTTAACAGGTATTTCTGAACACGGCAATGCTAAATATGTGTATTTTGTTTTTAAAAAAATGACCTGTTTATTTCCAATGGGGTGATTTGAACTTTTAGAGGGTTTTTATTTTTTCATATTTTCAAAACTTGCTTTTTAACATTTGTTATTTATTTTACAGAAATGCTCACCTCCTGTGAGTGCCGGCGCTCTATCAGCTCTCACAGGAGGTGATTCATGGCAGCGTCATAAGTCATAAGCTGACCCCGCGTTACCATAACAACGCATTGACGCCCCGTGATTGTGCCGATGGCAATGGGGAACAGTGCGATTCTCGTCATGGCTAGTAAATGCGCACTGTCAGTGCTTGGTAGCATGATCTAAAGGATCAACTGGCACGGGTGCATCTCTGATACACTTGAGCCTGTTAGCCCCACATGTCTGCTGATCAGATCAGCAAACATGTGCGGAGATTACCACGGGCTCACCGCTGGAGCCTGTGGTAACCAGAGGTAGGCGACCAGGGACATACCAGTACGTCCTTGGTCATAAACGGTTTAATGAACAAAATGTTAAAAAACATTCCTGTACAATAACTTGCTTATAAAACAAATTTATATTTACATATATATATATATATATATATATATATATATATTTATATTTATATTTATATTTCCCTCTTTATTATATTACAGTAAAAAAAATTCCCTTTTTTTAATTTTTTCACAAATGTAGATCTATTCTACAGGTGGTCTCTAATGAATTTTATAAATCTATATATATAATTGCCTTATTCTGTCTGTCTTGCTCAAAAATTACGTCATTACAGTGACAACCGCACACATTGCCCGCTCGGCCCCACCCCCCACACACATTGCCCACTCGGCCCCACACACATTGGGCACCTATACACCTCTCCCCAGGACTACTCCACCTATTAGACATCTCCCCCCAGAACTACTCCACCTATTATACTCCTCTCCCCCCAGGACTACTCCTCCTATTATTCTCCTCTCCCCCCAGGACTACTACTTCTATTATACTCCTCACTCCACAGGACTACTCCTTCTATTATACTCCTCACTCCACAGGACTACTCCTCCTATTATACTCCTCACCGCACAGGACTACTCCTCCTGTTATACTCCTCTCTCCCCAGGACTACTACTCCTATTATACTCCTCTCTCCTCAAGACTACTCCTCCTATTATACTCCTCTCGCCCCAGGACTACGCCTCCTATTATACTCCTCTCCTCGAGGACTACTACTCCTTTTATACTCCTCTCTCCCCAGGACTACTCCTCCTATTATACTCCTCTCGCCCCAGGACTACTCCTCCTATTATACTCCTCTTTCCTCAGGACTCCTCCTCCTATTATACTCCTCACTCCCCAGGACTACTACTCCTATAATACTCCTCTCTCCCCAGGACTACTCCTCCTATCATACTCCACTCCAATGGAGGATGCGCAGCATGGGGGGATGAAGCACGATGGGGGGTGCGCAGCATGGGGGGATAAAGCACGATGGGGGTGCACAGCATGGGGGGATGAAGCACGATAGGGGTGTGCAGCATGGGGGATGAACCATGATGGGGGTGCACAACTCCTCCCAAAACACACACACCCCACACATGCACCGCACAACACACCACACACACACTGGGAACCACAAACACCGTCCTACACAGACACTCACACACACAGACAACGCCACACACAACACCCAACACACAAACACCGCGGAAGACACAAATATATGTACACACCGCGCAACACACACACTGCACAAAACATATTTCCACCAAAACACACACACGCACCCCACACACACACACCCACCCACACAAACCGCACAACACACAGAGGACCACACACACAACGCTGCAGACACACATCGCTCCACAAACAACGCAACACACAATGCAACACACAAACAACACCGCTCTCACACACCCCCACACCCAGACAACACCCAGAACATTTAGAGTGCCCTACACAAACACTTGGCAACTACACACAACAACATCTCCAAACAAATAGCCACATGGTCACAAATTGGAGTCTCATATGGGCCACACCGGATAGGGCATAACTGAAACCTCCCAGTGTGGCCCCGAGACGGCACACTCCAAAAGGTATGTAACAAACAAGAGCACTAGGAGCACTGATGCAAATAGTATAAATTTATTTAATATTTATAAATGACAAGTAGAAAAGTAGTAGGACGTTTACAAGCATAGGTTAAGGGAATAAAATTCTGGATCCCACTGACCACAATAGGAAACTCAGTAACAGGTAAGTACAAACCTTGAGCTCAAATCACACACTGATGGTGCATAGGAGTGTGATTTTTGGATTGTGAACAAATATAAAGGAATGGGGAAGGACAGATATTTATTGAGCTCACACAATGAAAAAAGGGAGGGCTAAGTGTGAATAATGTCACAAAGAATTAGTGATAGTTGGAACAAGGCCCGTATCCACGGTATAATAAATCGTATAGACCTGGCTCACTATATATATTCGGGTGCTCTGGGGAAACAATCAACTGATCCAAATTCAAAATAATCCCCGGCACTCCAAGAGAAAGAGAAAACAATGTCTGGGTATCTTTGATGTTTTTTATTGTGTAATAGTCTTATCTCAACGTTTCGGTCACACCTTGACCTTTATCAAGAGAATATATCAGACTATGGAAAGAGAACATAAAAATAAAATTAATACATAATACAAGAGGTAATTACAAGAGGTAATTGTTTTGTTAATTCCTTACAATCCTGTCTATTTCAGGTGTTCTCTTCCCTGTCAAATACCTACTAATCTGTTTTTCTTCTTTTTAGGCTCCCTTCACCACGTGAATTCTACACATCACCAGTTCACCCTTCTGTCCTAGCGGTCACATGAAAGGCACTCACTCCCTCACATCACGGAGGTCTGTATGCCACTCCTCACCGTATAATGCAGTGATACACAATGTCCAGCAGTCCTCTGCGCGATATAGCGCTGCAGTACCACTTCTCACCACCACCGCCCCTATGCAAGACATGACAAAGGATGTGCGCATGCGCGGACTTTACCTGGTCTGCGCATACGCCGGCATGCGGTCCACCTGGACGCCATTTGCGTTCCACACAGGAACCAGGAAGTCAACTTCACCTGCAGCTGATCTTTTCATTAAACCCTGCATTTAAGACGGCGTTAGTGCACAGACCAGCGCAGCAGCCAGCCACCACTCCCACTGGCACAGGTCTGTATCACCCTACACATCAGGCTTTATTAATATGACTTCCTCGTTTCACTTACCGATAGTCTATGTCTCCATAACTATAGGTTCCCCTTGTTCCTCATGGGTCTTTTTGACCGTTCCATTTCCAAGCAACCCCTTTGGGAATAACCTACTGCACAGGGCATGGTCTTCATACAAGCAGTTTTTCAGAGGTACTGTTATGTGGTTTACCCGATTTTACTTATAGTTGAGAAACTGTTGGCACACCATTGCATTAACCTTTGTTTTTTATGTCACAAGTCCGCAACAAATATAGGACACTGGTACTGGCAATCAGGATAATTCCTGCTATCCCACTACCACCTTTAACAAGGACTTCTATATGATTCTTCCTCACGGCTGTTTATAGATTGTGAGTAGTGCTAGTCATTTTCTATGGAGGTTTTTACCTCATTTAATGTTGCATATTTTGTGGAACCGCCTATTAAGGGAACTTTCTCTTTTATAGAATATTAACCCGTGCCATTATGGGCTATATGTATTAAAGCAAATATAGGAGACTTGCACTACGCACTGGATCATTTGTGCCAATTCCAGATTGGTTTTACCGTTTTCCGGATACATATTACATCTTGTACACCTTTCTACGCCGTTTGACAGGTAGTGAACATAGTACAACTATTGTCACATACACGTCTCTCCACTTACTGAGATGTTTACTTCAATTTCCTCTATTAGGCTATTTCCTCCCGGATGAGGCTGACACTGTACCTATACAGTGGCCACTGAAATTCTTTATCTCTACTGTACAGGTACCTTTCCTTCATACTTCCCTCATATTTTTCTCTTTTTCTTTCCCCCTCCCCCCCCCTCCCCTCCCCCTCCCCCCACCTCCTTTCCCCTTCCACAATCTTTCTTCTTTTTTGTTCTTTTTTTGTTTTACATTCCACTCTCCTTTACTCACATCCAGCTATGACATGTGACCTCCTACCTTGGTGATATACCATTACATGATTTCTTTTAAACTCTGACTGGCTGACCCCGACTTTCAATTATCTAGTCACAGGTACTCACAAATCACTTAATAGTCGTCTAGATGTCATGATTCACTGCATGGTCTCTTAATACTATTATCCTGTTTTTTCACCTAGTGCGCACACGCACCAATCATTTTCTCTTCATTCGAGTGGTGACTCGTAGTGCTCCCTTTCGAGTACTGTTCATATATTGATTCCTCTGCCTCATAGGTATGTGCATTTGTTCGCCTCTTCTTATATACACATGATAAGCTTCCAGTTTGCAAACAATTTCTTTGGATGATATTCTATTCTTCTTCCTGGGTACATATATGCAATTACCCTATATGTTTGTACTTTTTGTACCCTGCAACTGTAATGTATATTATATGTTCTCTTTTGTACATTGTATATAAGCGACCGGAGCTGTGTCTCCTGGTAATTACCTCTTGTATTATGTATTAATTTTATTTTTATGCTCTCTTTCCATAGTCTGATATATTCTCTTGTTAAAGGTCAAGGTGTGACCGAAACGTTGAGATAAGACTATTACACAATAAAAAACATCAAAGATACCCAGACATTGTTTTCTCTTTCTCTTGGAGTGCCGGGGATTATTTTGAATTCGTATCCACGGTATGACATGGCGCTTTTCTGGTAGTAAAGCATTTTGCCCATTCACTATAATAGTACAGGGGAGCCAAATCTAAAAGGCTGGGTTACCAAAGATCTGAATCGCATAGGCCACAACCGTGAGCTCAATCACATATATATTTAGCTAAATAGCAAGTAGTGCCCAAGTGGGTATATAAATGTGATATGGGAGATAATTGGGTAAGAGACAAATATGAAGGAAATGGAGGGGAAAGGACAAGATGGTTTGAGCTCATATGATATCTGTGGAAGCAGGGCTGAATATAATGCGGTAATCAGTAGCAGTATAAATATAGCCCATATCATAAATAGCATAACGCTTACCAGAATCAATGGTGGTTCAGGGGAGCCAGGCCAGCCCAGAGAGGACCTCCGATGGCCGTTTTGCTGGATATACCCGCTTCTTCCGGGAGGAGTGAGTGCGGTGTATACAGCCGTGCCATCCTTTTGAAGATGCCACCCGGTCACGTGATACGGATCACCTGACCGGATGCCAGAGAGGGCCAGAAGACCCGCGCAGACTCACAGCAAAGCCCCGGGCGGTGCGCCCAGCGCGCACGCGTGGGATATGCCGGGAACGCCCAGCAGAATCCCGGGCAGCGCACCAAGCGCGCACGCGCGGGGCATGCCGGAGAGAGCACGGAGTCACCGCTCCCTGGCAACAGGAGGGACGAGAAGCGCAGACAGCCCAGGCAAACAAGAGGTGCGTTGCACCCAGTGCGTACCGGACATCACGCGCGTCGCGCCCCCCCTGGTGGCAGGATAGGGAAGGCAACCAGATTGAGATAAATAGAGATTATATAAATTCCAAACGGACTGCCACAGGTAGTATACATCATCAAGCAAAAATGTCATAAGGCTCAGGGAGGGGACGCATCACCACTGACGAGCCTGACAATTGCTCCAAATGGGAAATAGTACCCGTGGGAGTCTTAGGATGATAAAAATAATAACCAATCTGGCTGCCTTACCCGGGTCCAAAAGGAGGGGTGGGAAAAAGAAGAAAGATATATAGAAATGAATAGGTAATTAACCATTTTTCATACTACCAGATAAGAGCAACATCACCCCATAGTAAGTAAGGGAGTATACATCATGGGATATATCCAAGAACAAAGATATATAAAGAGCATATATGAATGTGCATTTGTATACATTAAAACATGCAATTATACAGTGTATGTCAAAAAGAATTATAATGTAATTCACAAAGTTCATGAAAGTCCCATGAAAGAAGGAGGAAGATGTTCCTATTAGAACATATTAGTATCTCATATATTTATTATATTTTAGTTCTTCATCCCAGGAATTTATTATTATGGATCCTCCATCATGATAGAGTCATACTTCTTAGCTTGGTAGTTGAGTAGAATTAAAAGTCGAAACACCGCATAAATCAGAAAAAGGGATGACGAAGAAAAACCTAACAAAAAAAGGGAGATAAAAGAATTTTGTGAGTAAAACACAAAAATTAAAAACACTTGTATGGATGAGAGAATCATAAGTCACCCGGATTTCCCGGATGCCAACTCCAGTCCTCCTCAAAAGGAGTTACTGTATTCCATAGTCCCAATAAAATTAGGGAAACATAGAACACAGTCTAAAAATCAAGGCATGGAGATTCAGGAATCAAGGATCAAAAGATGAAGGACGACAGGGAGACCGAGGGGCTCAAAGGGAATTGTTAGTTTGGCGACCCACATATGGCTTATAAGAAAGGGGCATAGCTGATAGACTCATTGAGATCGGCCGGAGTAAGTGTACCCAAAGTGGAAATCCAACGGGTCTCAGTCTGAGCTAAACGTTTCTTCAGGTTGCCCCCTCGAATGCCCCCATGTACCACGTCTATACCCAGGACCTTTAATGATCTAGGATTGCATTGGTGCGCAGCTCTAAAATGTCTAGGTAGGGTTTTTAAAGTTGAGATGTCAGTAACTGTCTTAGCCCCACATATGTCTCTCACGTGTTCACGTGTACGAACACGAAGTTCTCGCGTAGTTAAGCCAACATAAATCAAGGGACAAGCACATGTTGTATAATAAATGACATGGGTAGTTTGACATGAGATGTGTTCCCTGATCTGGAACGTGCGTGACCCATCAGCAGAGGAGAAAGAATTCCCCCTGCTGATGTTGACGCACGCCACACAGTGGCCACATGGGATGCATCCCCTTCTAGGTGTAACTGAACCAAGAAAGTGTTTTGAAGGGGTAGGGACATAATGGCTGCGCACCAGTAGGTCCCGGAGATTCCTAGATCTCCTCGATGTCATAGAGGGGACATCAGGGAGGCAACCACTAAGTGCCGGCTCAGACTGCAAGATCGGCCAGTGCCTAACGAGTATATCACGCATGTTTTCCCACTGTTGGTTGTGAGTGGATATAAATCTGATAGTGTTATCAGTCCTCCTCAGTTTGGATGGAAGCAGGAGTTGTCCCCTAGTCTTATGAATGGCACGATTGTAGCCATTCTTGATGGCCCTCTCACTGTATCCACGGTCCCGAAACCTCTCTTTAAGATCTTCTGACTGACGTCGGAAATTAGCCTCTGTTGAGCATATCCGCCTCATCCTGAGGAACTGACCAATCGGGATTGCTTTAATTGTTGAATAAGTATGTGCGGATGATGCATGGAGAAGTGAATTTACAGAGGTCGATTTCCTGAATACATCAGTCTGGATGACCCGGTGGTGGTCTAATTCCAGACTGATGTCTAGGAAATCGACCCTGTTAGAATGGTACTGATAAGTTAATTTAATATTATATGAATTATTATTTAGTTCTTTCATAAAATCCCCGAGCTCGTCAGCTTTGCCCTGCCACAAAAACAAAATATCATCAATGTACCTCATCCAGCACAGCACATGGTCGGCCGTCCCCATGCCTCCGTCGCCAAATAGTCCCCTCTCCCAGAATCCCAGGAAAAGGTTGGCGTACGAAGGCGTGCAGGCCGCCCCCATGGCTAAGCCCCGGGTCTGGAGGTAAAAAAGATCTTTAAATACAAAAAAATTATGTTTCAGGACAAAGAGGAGGAGCTCGAGGATCAATTCCAGTAGATGTGAATCCAGATTGGTCATTCCCAGGAAGAAGCGGACAGCGGTGAGGCCGTCACTATGTGATATGCATGTATATAGGGATTCGACGTCAGTCGTGACCAGAAGTACTCCAGGATCCACAAATATCCCATCGACCCTACTCAGAACGTCCGTAGTGTCCCGGACATACGAAGGAAGAGTTTCCACAATAGGTTTCATGTAAAAGTCTAAGAATTTACAAATTGGGTCACTCAATCCTTCGATGTCGGACATTATGGGACGTCCGGGTGGGTCAAGGGGATCTTTGTGGATCTTGGGCAACAGATAAAAGGTCGGGACTAGAGTTGAGCGCGGTTCTAGGTTCGAGGTTCTCCAGTTCTAGGCTCAAGTGATTTTGGGGGCTGTTCGAGATCGAACTAGAACTCGAGCTTTTTGCAAAAGCTCGATAGTTCTAGATACGTTCGAGAACGGTTCTAGCAGCAAAAAGCAGGGCTTTTTACAGCTACAGTGTGCAGGAGCCATCGCTGGCAGCCTGCCAGAAGCTGGTAACCAAGATAAACATCGGGTATCCAACCAAAGCGCTTTGGTTAGTAACCCGATGTTTATACTAGTTACGTGCAGGAAGCCCACACTTCCCCGCTCAACTCGCTTCGCCCCCTCCTGCCCGCGGCATGTACACATACATACATACACACACACACACACACACACACACATGGTCCCGCTCGGCTTACCTGTGGTGATGAAGTCCCTACATCCCGACCTCAGCGCTGTCACTGTCCTCCATGACCGCCGCTTGTCACATCACCTCTCGCTTCCGACCCGAGACTGACTAGCGGTGACGTCACGGGCCTCTCGCGATACTTGGTGTGAAGGCGCCGGTAATTGAACTCAGTGACAGGTGCTGTCGGCAGTGCTGGAGATCAGCGCAGGTAATGTACCTCGCTGACAGCAGCACTTGTCAAGCCCTGCAGTGACCTGGGCTGACCCATTGATGTTAGCTCAGGTCACTGCACTGCTCTCCCAGCCAATGGGGAACATCCTGCTCTTCATTGACTGGGACAGTGTGGATCGTCATGGCAACCCCTTGGATTACACCAGACCTGGATTTGTTTTTCTTTCTAATAAATTGGTTAAAGAGGGAATGTTTTGGGGAGTGTTTTTTCAAATAAAAATGTGTTTGTCGTCTATTTTTTTTTATTACTGACTGGGTTGGTGATGTCGGGTATCTGATAGACGCCTGACCTCACCAACCCCAGGGCTTGATGCCAGGTGACATTACACATCTGGTATTAACCCCATATATAGAGTTGAGCGCGGTTCGTGGTTCGTGGTTCTCCAGTTCGCGGCTCGAGTGATTTTGGGGCATGTTCTAGATCGAACTAGAACTCGAGCTTTTTGCAAAAGCTCGGTAGTTCTAGAAACGTTCGAGAACGGTTCTAGCAGCCAAAAAACAGCTAAATCATAGCTTGGTTTCTGCTGTAATAGTGTAAGTCACTCTGTGAATCAAACTATTATCACATTTCAGTGTATAGTGTGCGTGAACAGCGCCTTCAGATCACTGCTGTTTCTATAATGGCGATCGCCATTTTTTTTTTTTTTTTTTCTTGTCTTCCTTCCCTAAGTGCGCGCGTCTTGTGGGGCGGGCCAGCATGTCAGCCAATCCCAGACACACACACAGCTAAGTGGACTTTGAGCCAGAGAAGCAACGGCATGTGTGATAGGATCTGCATGTCACATGTCCCTGCATTATAAAACCGGACATTTTCTTCACGGACGCCATTATCTGCCTTCTGCGTCTTTGGTGTCAGACATCACTGTCGCAGCTCCGTCTTCCTGAGTCCTATAGCCGATACAGCTGTATGCGCTGCATACACAGCGTTAGACAGCTTAGGGAGAGCACTTTATAGCAGTCCTTTTAAGGGCTCCAACCGGCAGGGTCAGAGAGCCATAGGTGACAGGTCCTGCAAACAGCAACAGCGTCTGTGTAGCCCAGGTCAGGGATTTCCTACCTGCATTTCACCATTAGGAGGGAATAGAAAGGCAGGCTTCCATTCCTCTACCCAGAGCACCACAATCCTGCCACTGTACCCTCTTGTCCTCTGCACACTCCAACTGATAACTAAGCCATTATACTAGCAAACACTCAGTGTACCTAGTGGCATCCTATACGTGGCTATTGGACTTTGCTATAGTCCCACTAGTGCAAAGACATTTGCAGAGCGCGTCTGCCTGCATTGCACACTACAACTCATTCTAAACAAGCCATTATACTAGCAAACACTCAGTGTACCTAGTGGCATCCTATACGTGGCTATTGGACTTTGCTATAGTCCCACTAGTGCAAAGACATTAGCAGAGCACATCTGCCTGCATTGCACACTACAACTCATTCTAACCAAGCCATTATACTAGCAAACACTCAGTGTACCTAGTGGCATCCTATACGTGGCTATTGGACTTTGCTATAGTCCCACTAGTGCAAAGACATTTGCAGAGCGCGTCTGCCTGCATTGCACACTACAACTCATTCTAAACAAGCCATTATACTAGCAAACACTCAGTGTACCTAGTGGCATCCTATACGTGGCTATTGGACTTTGCTATAGTCCCACTAGTGCAAAGACATTAGCAGAGCACATCTGCCTGCATTGCACACTACAACTCATTCTAACCAAGCCATTATACTAGCAAACACTCAGTGTACCTAGTGGCATCCTATACGTGGCTATTGGACTTTGCTATAGTCCCACTAGTGCAAAGACATTAGCAGAGCACATCTGCCTGCATTGCACACTACAACTCATTCTAACCAAGCCATTATACTAGCAAACACTCAGTGTACCTAGTGGCATCCTATACGTGGCTATTGGACTTTGCTATAGTCCCACTAGTGCAAAGACATTTGCAGAGCGCGTCTGCCTGCGTTGCACACTACAACTCATTCTAACCAAGCCATTATACTAGCAAACACTCAGTGTACCTAGTGGCATCCTATACGTGGCTATTGGACTTTGCTATAGTCCCACTAGTGCAAAGACATTTGCAGAGCGCGTCTGCCTGCGTTGCACACTACAACTCATTCTAACCAAGCCATTATACTAGCAAACACTCAGTGTACCTAGTGGCATCCTATACGTGGCTATTGGACTTTGCTATAGTCCCACTAGTGCAAAGACATTTGCAGAGCGCGTCTGCCTGCGTTGCACACTACAACTCATTCTAACCAAGCCATTATACTAGCAAACACTCAGTGTACCTAGTGGCATCCTATACGTGGCTATTGGACTTTGCTATAGTCCCACTAGTGCAAAGACATTTGCAGAGCGCGTCTGCCTGCGTTGCACACTACAACTCATTCTAACCAAGCCATTATACTAGCAAACACTCAGTGTACCTAGTGGCATCCTATACGTGGCTATTGGACTTTGCTATAGTCCCACTAGTGCAAAGACATTTGCAGAGCGCGTCTGCCTGCGTTGCACACTACAACTCATTCTAACCAAGCCATTATACTAGCAAACACTCAGTGTACCTAGTGGCATCCTATACGTGGCTATTGGACTTTGCTATAGTCCCACTAGTGCAAAGACATTTGCAGAGCGCGTCTGCCTGCGTTGCACACTACAACTCATTCTAACCAAGCCATTATACTAGCAAACACTCAGTGTACCTAGTGGCATCCTATACGTGGCTATTGGACTTTGCTATAGTCCCACTAGTGCAAAGACATTTGCAGAGCGCGTCTGCCTGCGTTGTACACTACAACTCATTCTAACCAAGCCATTATACTAGCAAACACTCAGTGTACCTAGTGGCATCCTATACGTGGCTATTGGACTTTGCTATAGTCCCACTAGTGCAAAGACATTTGCAGAGTGCGTCTGCCTGCATTGCACACTACAACTCATTCTAAACAAGCCATTATACTAGCAAACACTCAGTGTACCTAGTGGCATCCTATACGTGGCTATTGGACTTTGCTATAGTCCCACTAGTGCAAAGACATTTGCAGAGCGCGTCTGCCTGCATTGCACACTACAACTCATTCTAAACAAGCCATTATACTAGCAAACACTCAGTGTACCTAGTGGCATCCTATACGTGGCTATTGGACTTTGCTATAGTCCCACTAGTGCAAAGACATTTGCAGAGCGCGTCTGCCTGCGTTGCACACTACAACTCATTCTAACCAAGCCATTATACTAGCAAACACTCAGTGTACCTAGTGGCATCCTATACGTGGCTATTGGACTTTGCTATAGTCCCACTAGTGCAAAGACATTTGCAGAGCGCGTCTGCCTGCGTTGCACACTACAACTCATTCTAACCAAGCCATTATACTAGCAAACACTCAGTGTACCTAGTGGCATCCTATACGTGGCTATTGGACTTTGCTATAGTCCCACTAGTGCAAAGACATTTGCAGAGCGCGTCTGCCTGCGTTGCACACTACAACTCATTCTAACCAAGCCATTATACTAGCAAACACTCAGTGTACCTAGTGGCATCCTATACGTGGCTATTGGACTTTGCTATAGTCCCACTAGTGCAAAGACATTTGCAGAGCGCGTCTGCCTGCGTTGCACACTACAACTCATTCTAACCAAGCCATTATACTAGCAAACACTCAGTGTACCTAGTGGCATCCTATACGTGGCTATTGGACTTTGCTATAGTCCCACTAGTGCAAAGACATTTGCAGAGCGCGTCTGCCTGCGTTGCACACTACAACTCATTCTAACCAAGCCATTATACTAGCAAACACTCAGTGTACCTAGTGGCATCCTATACGTGGCTATTGGACTTTGCTATAGTCCCACTAGTGCAAAGACATTTGCAGAGCGCGTCTGCCTGCGTTGCACACTACAACTCATTCTAACCAAGCCATTATACTAGCAAACACTCAGTGTACCTAGTGGCATCCTATACGTGGCTATTGGACTTTGCTATAGTCCCACTAGTGCAAAGACATTTGCAGAGCGCGTCTGCCTGCGTTGCACACTACAACTCATTCTAACCAAGCCATTATACTAGCAAACACTCAGTGTACCTAGTGGCATCCTATACGTGGCTATTGGACTTTGCTATAGTCCCACTAGTGCAAAGACATTTGCAGAGCGCGTCTGCCTGCGTTGCACACTACAACTCATTCTAACCAAGCCATTATACTAGCAAACACTCAGTGTACCTAGTGGCATCCTATACGTGGCTATTGGACTTTGCTATAGTCCCACTAGTGCAAAGACATTTGCAGAGCGCGTCTGCCTGCGTTGCACACTACAACTCATTCTAACCAAGCCATTATACTAGCAAACACTCAGTGTACCTAGTGGCATCCTATACGTGGCTATTGGACTTTGCTATAGTCCCACTAGTGCAAAGACATTTGCAGAGCGCGTCTGCCTGCGTTGCACACTACAACTCATTCTAACCAAGCCATTATACTAGCAAACACTCAGTGTACCTAGTGGCATCCTATACGTGGCTATTGGACTTTGCTATAGTCCCACTAGTGCAAAGACATTTGCAGAGCGCGTCTGCCTGCGTTGCACACTACAACTCATTCTAACCAAGCCATTATACTAGCAAACACTCAGTGTACCTAGTGGCATCCTATACGTGGCTATTGGACTTTGCTATAGTCCCACTAGTGCAAAGACATTTGCAGAGCGCGTCTGCCTGCGTTGCACACTACAACTCATTCTAACCAAGCCATTATACTAGCAAACACTCAGTGTACCTAGTGGCATCCTATACGTGGCTATTGGACTTTGCTATAGTCCCACTAGTGCAAAGACATTTGCAGAGCGCGTCTGCCTGCGTTGCACACTACAACTCATTCTAACCAAGCCATTATACTAGCAAACACTCAGTGTACCTAGTGGCATCCTATACGTGGCTATTGGACTTTGCTATAGTCCCACTAGTGCAAAGACATTTGCAGAGCGCGTCTGCCTGCGTTGCACACTACAACTCATTCTAACCAAGCCATTATACTAGCAAACACTCAGTGTACCTAGTGGCATCCTATACGTGGCTATTGGACTTTGCTATAGTCCCACTAGTGCAAAGACATTTGCAGAGCGCGTCTGCCTGCGTTGCACACTACAACTCATTCTAACCAAGCCATTATACTAGCAAACACTCAGTGTACCTAGTGGCATCCTATACGTGGCTATTGGACTTTGCTATAGTCCCACTAGTGCAAAGACATTTGCAGCACGTCTGCCTGCGTTGCACACTCCAACTAATTATAACTAAGTTGCATTGTCAGGGATATTTATTCTTTATTATTCTGCTGTTAATAAAGCTAGACCACCACTGCAATCTTCACCACCTCTCAATTTTTACTACCACATTTTCAGTCCACAATCTTGTCGCAATCAACATGAGTGGCAAAATGACAGATGCTGGTGGAAAGGGGAAGAGGCGTGGTGTAAAAGGCAAAAAAGGTTTTGTCCGTGGGGAAGGTGGCAAAGCTCCATTATCATCTGCTGAAGATAGACCATCTACCAGCAAAAGTAAGATGTCTACTACTTACCGTGGACAATCCGATGTGCTCCCTTTGTTACGGACACGAACAACAGGAACAAAGGTAGATGATGGGCAAAAAAGGAAAATGCTTGAATGGATCTCAAGTGGTCCAACAAGTGCCCTCTCTGCCACTTCAAGTACCGCATCCAAAAAACACCAGTCCTCTGAGTTGTCATCCCAATCAAACTTGCTTTCTCCCAGCTCTGAAGTCTCCATCAGCCCTGCACAGTATGGTGGAACTGAGATGGCTGAGTCTGCAGAGCTGTTCAGTCACACTATAGCCTGGGAATCAGAGGTCTGCTCCCAAGCTACAGTGAGTACAGAACAGGAAATGGTCTGCAGTGATGCCCAGAACCTTTGTGACTCAGATTCAGGCCGTGAGGACCAAGTTTCTGAGCATAATGTTGACCCTTTGTCACAAACTGTAACACCTGTGGTTATAGACAATGAGGAACATACTGATGAAGATGAGACGCAGATACCCGATTGGGATGACAACTTAAATATTCGTTCAGGGCAAGAAGAGGCTCGGTCTGAGGGGGAGGGGAGTGCAAACACAACAATTGATGATGACGTTCTAGATCCCACCTACTGTCAACCCCCAGTCAGGCACTCGAGGAGGTCAACAGAGGCGGTGGAGGAGGATGCAACCGACGACGAAGTTACCTTGCGCCTTCCTGGACAGAGTCGGAGAACTGGTAGCACGTCTACAACTGCATCCTCAGCCACCACTCTGCCTATGAGCATTATTCGTGGTGGATCAACAGGTCGCATGGCCTCTAAGCCTTGCCTAGCCTGGTCCTTTTTTCACATCGAAAAAGATCGCCCAACTCATGTGATATGTAACATTTGTCATGATTCTGTTAGTAGAGGTCAAAACCTCAGCAGTTTGACAACTTCTTCCATGAATCGTCACATGACTAAATATCATAAGTCCCGGTGGGAAGCTCACCGTGCTGCAATGCGGCCTAGTGGAGCGAACCATCCACCGCCCGCCCCTTCCACTGCATCCGCGCGCTCTTCATCTTCTAGGACTGTGGGGACAGCTGCCACACCTGTTTTTCCACGCAAAACTTCCACCACTGTAACCGCAACAGGCAGTTTGCTTGTAAGGTCGTCAGTTGGTTTGGAAGGGGAAACAAGTGAGTGTGTACAGCTCTCTCAGACATCGATAGCACCAACGTTGGATGAAGGCAACATCATGTCTCCGCCTGCACTTTCCTCACAAACCTGCATTTTTCCAGGGACACCCTACTCAACACCGTCTACACACAGCAGCCAGATCTCTGTCCCTCAGATGTGGTCAAATAAAAGGCCACTTCCTCCGACCCATGACAAAGCTAAGAGGTTGACTCTATCCCTCTGTAAGCTGTTGGCTACCGAAATGCTGCCTTTCCGCCTAGTGGACACACAGGATTTTAGAGACCTTATGTCTGTCGCTGTGCCCCAGTACCAGATGCCTAGTCGCCACTACTTCTCTAAGAAAGGTGTGCCCGCGCTACACCAGCATGTCGCACACAACATCACCGCTTCCTTGAGAAACTCTGTGTGTGAACGGGTGCATTTCACCACCGATACTTGGACCAGTAAGCATGGACAGGGACGTTACATGTCGCTGACTGGGCACTGGGTAACTATGGTGATAGATGGTGAAGGGTCTGCTGCACAAGTCTTGCCGTCCCCACGACTTGTGTGTCAATCCTCTGTCTGTCCAAGTTCCGCCACTGCTTCTGCATCCTCCACCTCATCTGGGTCCTCCACCTCCGCCCCAAGCCTGCCTGGTCAGGCCACCAGCGTTCTCACTGCGCAGAAGGAATCACGCACCCCTCATTACTATGCTGGCAGCAGAGCGCAACGGCATCAGGCGGTCTTTAGCTTGACATGTCTTGGTAATAAGAGTCACACAGCTGAGGAGTTGTGGTCAGCTTTGCGGTCCGAGTTTAATAAATGGTTGTCTCCACTCAAACTGCAGCCTGGTAAGGCCGTGTGCGACAATGCTGCAAACCTGGGTGCGGCACTTCGCCTGGGCAAGGTGACACACGTACCTTGTATGGCTCACGTGTTGAACCTTGTCGTGCAGCAATTTTTAACACACTATCCCGGCCTAGATGGCCTTCTGAACAGGGCACGAAAACTGTCAGCTCACTTCCGCCGTTCAAGCGCCGCAGCAGAGCGACTTGCATCGCTCCAGAAGTCTTTCGGCCTGCCGGTTCATCGCCTGAAATGCGATGTGGCGACACGCTGGAATTCAACTCTCCACATGTTACAGCGACTGTGGCAGCACCGCAGAGCCCTGGTGCAATACGTCATGACGTATAGCCTGGGCCAACGAGATGCAGAGGTGGGGCAGATCACCCTGATGGAGTGGTCTCAGATCAAGGACCTATGCACCCTTCTGCACAGTTTCGACATGGCGACGAATATGTTTAGCTCTGACAATGCCATTATCAGCATGACGATTCCAGTCATTTACATGCTGGAGCACACGCTAAACACTATTCGGAGTCAGGGGGTGGGACAACATGAAGGGGAGGAACTACAGGAGGATTCATATGCGCAAGGGACAACAACATCACGAAGGTCCAGACGTTCATCATCACCAACGCAGCAGGCATGGGACCATGGGGGACAGGGATCGACAAGGGCGCATAGTAGCAGGCGAAATGTTGAGCAAGGTGCAGGAGAACATGAAGAAATGGAGGACGAACTGTCCATGGACATGGAAGACTCAGCGGATGAGGGAGACCTTGGTCAAATTTCAGTTGAAAGAGGTTGGGGTCAGATGTCAGAGGAAGAAAGAACGGGTAGCACCTCTATGCCACAAACACAGCATGGACTTGGTCCGCATGGCTGCGCAAGACACATGAGTGCCTTTTTGTTGCACTACCTCCAACATGACAGTCGTATTGTCAAAATTAGAAGTGATGATGACTACTGGATTGCCACACTATTAGATCCCCGGTACAAGTCCAAATTTTGTGACATAATTCCAGCCATAGAAAGGGACGCACGTATGCAGGGATATCAGCAGAAGCTGTTACTAGATCTTAGCTCGGCTTTTCCACCAAACAACCGTGCAGGTGCAGGGAGTGAATCTCCCAGTTGTAACTTGACAAACATGGGACGGTCTCGTCATCTTCAACAGTCTACCCGTACCAGTAGGACCTTTTCTGGTGCCGGTAACAGCAATTTTATGGAATCTTTTCATAATTTTTTTAGACCCTCTTTTGCAAGGCCACCAGAGACAACAAGTCTGACACATACTCAACGGCTGGAGAGGATGATACAGGAGTATCTCCAAATGAACATCGATGCCATGACTGTGCAACTGGAGCCTTGCTCCTTTTGGGCTTCAAACATAGAAAAATGGCCAGAGCTCTCCAGTTACGCCTTGGAGATTTTGTCGTGTCCAGCTGCCAGCGTTGTCTCTGAACGTGTATTCAGTGCTGCTGGGTGTGTGCTGACAGATAAGCGCACGCGTCTGTCCAGTGACAATGTGGACAGACTGACGTTCATCAAAATGAACAAGTCATGGATCCAGAAGGAATTTACTACCCCTGTGTCATCCTGGGGAGAGTAAATGCTTGTGGATTTGGAATGTGCTTGATGCAAATCAAAACATCCTGTTTGCAACTAGGGCCCAAGTGCTGCCACTGATGTGGTGGGTGTCTGTGTGGCCCAATTTTTGGAAAAAAGGGAGACTCCGCTTGGAGTAACCCTTGCTTGCTGTGTTTTTAAAAGAAGCCAAGATGAACAGAGCTGGGATCAGGAAAGACTTTGCTACCTACCCCGGTGTCATCCTGGGGACGGCTAAGAATAGCGTATTTTTGAATGTGCTTGATGCAAATCAAAACATCCTGTTTGCAACTAGGGCCCAAGTGCTGCCACTGAATGGGTGGGTGTGTGTGGGGCCCAATTTTTGGAAAAAAGGGGAGACTCCGCTTGGAGTAACCCTTGCTTACATTGTTTTTAAAAGAAGCCAAGATGAACAAGTCATGGGTCAGCAAAGACTTTGCTACCTACCCCAGTGTCATCCTGGGGACGGCTAAGAATAGCGTATTTTTGAATGTGCTTGATGCAAATCAAAACATCCTGTTTGCAACTAGGGCCCAAGTGCTGCCACTGATGGGGTGGGTGTCTGTGTGGCCCAATTTTTGGAAAAAAGGGAGACTCCGCTTGGAGTAACCCTTGCTTGCTGTGTTTTTAAAAGAAGCCAAGATGAACAGAGCTGGGATCAGGAAAGACTTTGCTACCTACCCCGGTGTCATCCTGGGGACGGCTAAGAATAGCGTATTTTTGAATGTGCTTGATGCAAATCAAAACATCCTGTTTGCAACTAGGGCCCAAGTGCTGCCACTGAATGGGTGGGTGTGTGTGGGGCCCAATTTTTGGAAAAAAGGGGAGACTCCGCTTGGAGTAACCCTTGCTTACATTGTTTTTAAAAGAAGCCAAGATGAACAAGTCATGGGTCAGCAAAGACTTTGCTACCTACCCCAGTGTCATCCTGGGGACGGCTAAGAATAGCGTATTTTTGAATGTGCTTGATGCAAATCAAAACATCCTGTTTGCAACTAGGGCCCAAGTGCTGCCACTGATGGGGTGGGTGTCTGTGTGGCCCAATTTTTGGAAAAAAGGGAGACTCCGCTTGGAGTAACCCTTGCTTGCTGTGTTTTTAAAAGAAGCCAAGATGAACAGAGCTGGGATCAGGAAAGACTTTGCTACCTACCCCGGTGTCATCCTGGGGACGGCTAAGAATAGCGTATTTTTGAATGTGCTTGATGCAAATCAAAACATCCTGTTTGCAACTAGGGCCGAAGTGCTGCCACTGATGGGGTGGGTGTCTGTGTGGCCCAATTTTTGGAAAAAAGGGAGACTCCGCTTGGAGTAACCCTTGCTTGCTGTGTTTTTAAAAGAAGCCAAGATGAACAGAGCTGGGATCAGGAAAGACTTTGCTACCTACCCCGGTGTCATCCTGGGGACGGATAAGAATGGCGTATTTTTGAATGTGCTTGATGCAAATCTAGCTGTGAAGTGTACAACTGGGGCACAACTGCTGCCACTGAATGGGTGGGTGTCTGTGTGGCCCAATTTTTGGAAAAAAGGGAGACTCCGCTTGGAGTAACCCTTGCTTGCTGTGTTTTTAAAAGAAGCCAAGATGAACAGAGCTGGGATCAGGAAAGACTTTGCTACCTACCCCGGTGTCATCCTGGGGACGGCTAAGAAGAGCGTATTTTTGAATGTGCTTGATGCAAATCAAAACATCCTGTTTGCAACTAGGGCCCAAGTGCTGCCACTGATGGGGTGGGTGTCTGTGTGGCCCAATTTTTGGAAAAAAGGGAGACTCCGCTTGGAGTAACCCTTGCTTGCTGTGTTTTTAAAAGAAGCCAAGATGAACAGAGCTGGGATCAGGAAAGACTTTGCTACCTACCCCGGTGTCATCCTGGGGACGGCTAAGAATAGCGTATTTTTGAATGTGCTTGATGCAAATCAAAACATCCTGTTTGCAACTAGGGCCCAAGTGCTGCCACTGAATGGGTGGGTGTGTGTGGGGCCCAATTTTTGGAAAAAAGGGGAGACTCCGCTTGGAGTAACCCTTGCTTACATTGTTTTTAAAAGAAGCCAAGATGAACAAGTCATGGGTCAGCAAAGACTTTGCTACCTACCCCAGTGTCATCCTGGGGACGGCTAAGAATAGCGTATTTTTGAATGTGCTTGATGCAAATCAAAACATCCTGTTTGCAACTAGGGCCCAAGTGCTGCCACTGATGGGGTGGGTGTCTGTGTGGCCCAATTTTTGGAAAAAAGGGAGACTCCGCTTGGAGTAACCCTTGCTTGCTGTGTTTTTAAAAGAAGCCAAGATGAACAGAGCTGGGATCAGGAAAGACTTTGCTACCTACCCCGGTGTCATCCTGGGGACGGATAAGAATGGCGTATTTTTGAATGTGCTTGATGCAAATCTAGCTGTGAAGTGTACAACTGGGGCACAACTGCTGCCACTGAATGGGTGGGTGTCTGTGTGGCCCAATTTTTGGAAAAAAGGGAGACTCCGCTTGGAGTAACCCTTGCTTGCTGTGTTTTTAAAAGAAGCCAAGATGAACAGAGCTGGGATCAGGAAAGACTTTGCTACCTACCCCGGTGTCATCCTGGGGACGGCTAAGAAGAGCGTATTTTTGAATGTGCTTGATGCAAATCAAAACATCCTGTTTGCAACTAGGGCCCAAGTGCTGCCACTGATGGGGTGGGTGTCTGTGTGGCCCAATTTTTGGAAAAAAGGGAGACTCCGCTTGGAGTAACCCTTGCTTGCTGTGTTTTTAAAAGAAGCCAAGATGAACAGAGCTGGGATCAGGAAAGACTTTGCTACCTACCCCGGTGTCATCCTGGGGACGGCTAAGAATAGCGTATTTTTGAATGTGCTTGATGCAAATCAAAACATCCTGTTTGCAACTAGGGCCCAAGTGCTGCCACTGAATGGGTGGGTGTGTGTGGGGCCCAATTTTTGGAAAAAAGGGGAGACTCCGCTTGGAGTAACCCTTGCTTACATTGTTTTTAAAAGAAGCCAAGATGAACAAGTCATGGGTCAGCAAAGACTTTGCTACCTACCCCAGTGTCATCCTGGGGACGGCTAAGAATAGCGTATTTTTGAATGTGCTTGATGCAAATCAAAACATCCTGTTTGCAACTAGGGCCCAAGTGCTGCCACTGATGGGGTGGGTGTCTGTGTGGCCCAATTTTTGGAAAAAAGGGAGACTCCGCTTGGAGTAACCCTTGCTTGCTGTGTTTTTAAAAGAAGCCAAGATGAACAGAGCTGGGATCAGGAAAGACTTTGCTACCTACCCCGGTGTCATCCTGGGGACGGATAAGAATAGCGTATTTTTGAATGTGCTTGATGCAAATCAAAACATCCTGTTTGCAACTAGGGCCCAAGTGCTGCCACTGAATGGGTGGGTGTGTGTGGGGCCCAATTTTTGGAAAAAAGGGGAGACTCCGCTTGGAGTAACCCTTGCTTACATTGTTTTTAAAAGAAGCCAAGATGAACAAGTCATGGGTCAGCAAAGACTTTGCTACCTACCCCAGTGTCATCCTGGGGACGGCTAAGAATAGCGTATTTTTGAATGTGCTTGATGCAAATCAAAACATCCTGTTTGCAACTAGGGCCCAAGTGCTGCCACTGATGGGGTGGGTGTCTGTGTGGCCCAATTTTTGGAAAAAAGGGAGACTCCGCTTGGAGTAACCCTTGCTTGCTGTGTTTTTAAAAGAAGCCAAGATGAACAGAGCTGGGATCAGGAAAGACTTTGCTACCTACCCCGGTGTCATCCTGGGGACGGATAAGAATGGCGTATTTTTGAATGTGCTTGATGCAAATCTAGCTGTGAAGTGTACAACTGGGGCACAACTGCTGCCACTGAATGGGTGGGTGTGTGTGGGGCCCAATTTTTGGAAAAAAGGGGAGACTCCGCTTGGAGTAACCCTTGCTTACATTGTTTTTAAAAGAAGCCAAGATGAACAAGTCATGGGTCAGCAAAGACTTTGCTACCTACCCCAGTGTCATCCTGGGGACGGCTAAGAATAGCGTATTTTTGAATGTGCTTGATGCAAATCAAAACATCCTGTTTGCAACTAGGGCCGAAGTGCTGCCACTGATGGGGTGGGTGTCTGTGTGGCCCAATTTTTGGAAAAAAGGGAGACTCCGCTTGGAGTAACCCTTGCTTGCTGTGTTTTTAAAAGAAGCCAAGATGAACAGAGCTGGGATCAGGAAAGACTTTGCTACCTACCCCGGTGTCATCCTGGGGACGGATAAGAATGGCGTATTTTTGAATGTGCTTGATGCAAATCTAGCTGTGAAGTGTACAACTGGGGCACAACTGCTGCCACTGAAGGGGTGGGTGTGTGGGGCCCAATTTTTGGAAAAAAGGGAGACTCCGCTTGGAGTCACCTTGCGGTGTTTTACATGACTTTAGAAGGGCGTGCCATGCCTATATCTGTGTGTCCTCCTCTTTTTCCTTGTCCAGCTGTTTTGTTTTCGCATGAGTACATGTCCTTGTCACTTTCCCATGTGTTTGTGTTGTGTTGTGAGTTGTTTGTCACCTTTTGGACACCTTTGAGGGTGTTTTCTAGGTGTTTTACTGTGTTTGTGATTGCCTGCCATTGTTTCCTATGGGCTCGAGTTCGGTTCGTCGAACGTTCGACGAGCCGAACTCGAGCCAGACCCCCCGTTCGGCGAACCGCCTCGAGCCGAACCGGGACCGGTTCGCTCATCTCTAATGATGTCCTCCACCCAACTCTCAAAAAGCTGAAAGGGTCTTCAGTAGAGATGGATAGTCGAGCTGGGCTATCAGACGGTCACCTCTGTAGCTGTAGTGTCATTTTTCCTATGGTCCAATGTGTAAATTAAACAAAAAAGTGCACGTTTGTTATGATGTCCAAGATGGGGACCAGGATGTGGACCTAATAAAAAATTAGGGAACATGATAGGAGACATTTCTACAATACATATAATCATTCTTATCTATCTAATACGATGACAACAGCTCTCCATACCTGCAGTCCACCACAAGGACCACCCTCTCTAATCCCTGAAAAATGAAATCATCCTCAGTGACGAAGAGAGGGGGCTAAGCGCCCCCATGGTCTCAGAGCATTAACTCTTCTAAGAGTCCTAAGAGTGCTGCTCACACTGATGGGGTGCTGCTGTGGGACCCTATTTTCAGAGATGATGTCCTCCACCCAACTCTCAAAAAGCTGAAAGGGTCTTCAGTAGAGATGGATAGTCGAGCTGGGCTATCAGACGGTCACCTCTGTAGCTGTAGTGTCATTTTTCCTATGGTCCAATGTGTAAATTAAACAAAAAAGTGCACGTTTGTTATGATGTCCAAGATGGGGACCAGGATGTGGACATAATAAAAAATTAGGGAACATGATAGGAGACATTTCTACAATACATATAATCATTCTTATCTATCTAATACGATCACAACAGCTCTCCATACCTGCAGTCCACCACAAGGACCACCCTCTCTAATCCCTGAAAAATGAAATCATCCTCAGGGACGAAGAGAGGTTGCTAAGCGCCCCCCATGGTTTTAGAGCATTGACTCTTCTAAGAGTCCTAAGAGTCCTGCTTACACTGATGGGGTGCAGCTGTGGGACCCTATTTTAAGAGATGATGTCCTCAACCCAACTCTCAAAAAGCTGAAAGGGTCTTCAGTAGAGATGGATAGTCGAGCTGGGCTATCAGACGGTCACCTCTGTAGCTGTAGTGTCATTTTTCCTATGGTCCAATGTGCAAAATTAAACAAAAAAGTGCACGTTTGTTATGATGTTCAAGATGGGGACCAGGATGTGGACATAATAAAAAATTAGGGAACATGATAGGAGACATTTCTACAATACATATAATCATTCTTATCTATTTAATACGATGACAACAGCTCTCCATACCTGCAGTCCACCACAAGGACCACCCTCTCTAATCCCTGAAAAATGAAATCATCCTCAGTGACGAAGAGAGGGGGCTAAGCGCCCCCCATGGTCTCAGAGCATTGACTCTTCTAAGAGTCCTAAGAGTCCTGCTCACACTGATGGGGTGCAGCTGTGGGACCCTATTTTCAGAGATGATGTCCTCCACCCAACTCTCAAAAAGCTGAAAGGGTCTTCAGTAGAGATGGATAGTCGAGCTGGGCTATCAGACGGTCACCTCTGTAGCTGTAGTGTCATTTTTCCTATGGTCCAATGTGTAAATTAAACAAAAAAGTGCACGTTTGTTATGATGTCCAAGATGGGGACCAGGATGTGAACATAATAAAAAATTAGGGAACATGATAGGAGACATTTCTACAATACATATAATCATTCTTATCTATCTAATACGATGATAACAGCTCTCCATACCTGCAGTCCACCACAAGGACCACCCTCTCTAATCCCTGAAAAATGAAATCATCCTCAGTGACGAAGAGAGGGGGCTAAGTGCCCCCAATGGTCTCAGAGCATTGACTCTTCTAAGAGTCCTAAGAGTCCTGCTCACACTGATGGGGTGCAGCTGTGGGACCCTATTTTCAGAGATGATGTCCTCCACCCAACTCTCAAAAAGCTGAAAGGGTCTTCAGTAGAGATGGATAGTCGAGCTGGGCTATCAGACGGTCACCTCTGTAGCTGTAGTGTCATTTTTCCTATGGTCCAATGTGTAAATTAAACAAAAAAGTGCACGTTTGTTATGATGTCCAAGATGGGGACCAGGATGTGGACATAATAAAAAATTAGGGAACATGATAGGAGACATTTCTACAATACATATAATCATTCTTATCTTTTTAATACGATGACAACAGCTCTCCATACCTGCAGTCCACCACAAGGACCACCCTCTCTAATCCCTGAAAAATGAAATCATCCTCAGTGACGAAGAGAGGGGGCTAAGCGCCCCCCATGGTCTCAGAGCATTGACTCTTCTAAGAGTCCTAAGAGTCCTGCTCACACTGATGGGGTGCAGCTGTGGGACCCTATTTTCAGAGATGATGTCCTCCACCCAACTCTCAAAAAGCTGAAAGGGTCTTCAGTAGAGATGGATTGTCGAGCTGGGCTATCAGACGGTCACCTCTGTAGCTGTAGTGTCATTTTTCCTATGGTCCAATGTGTAAATTAAACAAAAAAGTGCACGTTTGTTATGATGTCCAAGATGGGGACCAGGATGTGGACATAATAAAAAATTAGGGAACATGATAGGAGACATTTCTACAATACATATAATCATTCTTATCTATCTAATACGATGATAACAGCTCTCCATACCTGCAGTCCACCACAAGGACCACCCTCTCTAATCCCTGAAAAATGAAATCATCCTCAGTGACGAAGAGAGGGGGCTAAGTGCCCCCAATGGTCTCAGAGCATTGACTCTTCTAAGAGTCCTAAGAGTCCTGCTCACACTGATGGGGTGCAGCTGTGGGACCCTATTTTCAGAGATGATGTCCTCCACCCAACTCTCAAAAAGTTGAAAGGGTCTTCAGTAGAGATGGATAGTCGAGCTGGGCTATCAGACGGTCACCTCTGTAGCTTTAGTGTCATTTTTCCTATGGTCCAATGTGTAAATTAAACAAAAAAGTGCACGTTTGTTATGATGTCCAAGATGGGGACCAGGATGTGGACATAATAAAAAATTAGGGAACATGATAGGAGACATTTCTACAATACATATAATCATTCTTATCTATCTAATACGATGACAACAGCTCTCCATACCTGCAGTCCACCACAAGGACAACCCTCTCTAATCCCTGAAAAATGAAATCATCCTCAGTGACGAAGAGAGGGGGCTAAGAGCCCCCATGGTCTCAGAGCATTGACTCTTTTAAGAGTCCTGCTCACACTGATGGGGTGCAGCTGTGGTAGCCTATTTTGAGAGATGATGTCCTCCAGCCAACTCTCAAAAAGCTGAAAGGGTCTTCAGTAGAGATGGATAGTCGAGCTGGGCTATCAGACGGTCACCTCTGTAGCTTTAGTGTCATTTTTCCTATGGTCCAATGTGTAAATTAAACAAAAAAGTGCACGTTTGTTATGATGTCCAAGATGGGGACCAGGATGTGGACATAATAAAAAATTAGGGAACATGATAGGAGACATTTCTACAATACATATAATCATTCTTATCTATCTAATACGATGACAACAGCTCTCCATACCTGCAGTCCACCACAAGGACAACCCTCTCTAATCCCTGAAAAATGAAATCATCCTCAGTGACGAAGAGAGGGGGCTAAGCGCCCCCCATGGTCTCAGAGCATTGACTCTTCTAAGAGTCCTAAGAGTCCTGCTCACACTGATGGGGTGCAGCTGTGGGACCCTATTTTCAGAGATGATGTCCTCCACCCAACTCTCAAAATGCTGAAAGGGTCTTCAGTAGAGATGGATAGTCGAGCTGGGCTATCAGACGGTCACCTCTGTAGCTGTAGTGTCATTTTTCCTATGGTCCAATGTGTAAATTAAACAAAAAAGTGCACGTTTGTTATGAAGTCCTAGATGGGGACCAGGATGTGGACATAATAAAAAATTAGGGAACATGATAGGAGACATTTCTACAATACATATAATCATTCTTATCTATCTAATACGATGACAACAGCTCTCCATACCTGCAGTCCACCACAAGGACCACCCTCTCTAATCCTTGAAAAATGAAATCATCCTCAGTGACGAAGAGAGGGAGCTAAACGCCCCCCAAGGTCTCAGAGCATTGACTCTTCTAAGAGTCCTAAGAGTCCTGCTCACACTGATGGGGTGCAGCTGTGGGACCCTATTTTCAGAGATGATGTCCTCCACCCAACTCTCAAAAAGCTGAAAGGGTCTTCAGTAGAGATGGATAGTCGAGCTGGGCTATCAGACGGTCACCTCTGTAGCTGTAGTGTCATTTTTCCTATGGTCCAATGTGAAAATTAAACAAAAAAGTGCACGTTTGTTATGATGTCAAAGATGGGGACCAGGATGTGGACATAATAAAAAATTAGGGAACATGATAGGAGACATTTCTACAATACATATAATCATTCTTATCTATCTAATACGATGAAAACAGCTCTCCATACCTGCAGTCCACCACAAGGACCACTCTCTCTAATCCCTGAAAAATGAAATCATCCTCAGTGACGAAGAGAGGGGGCTAAGAGCCCCCATGGTCTCAGAGTATTGACTCTTCTAAGAGTCCTAAGAGTCCTACTCACACTGATGGGGTGCAGCTGTGGGACCCTATTTTCAGAGATGATGTCCTCCACTCAACTCTCAAAGAGCTGAAAGGGTCTTCAATAGAGATGGATAGTCAAGCTGGGCTATCAGACGGTCACCTCTGTAGCTGTAGTGTCATTTTTCCTATGGTCCAATGTGTAAATTAAACAAAAAAGTGCACGTTTGTTATGATGTCCAAGATGGGGACCAGGATGTGGACATAATAAAAAATTAGGGAACATGATAGGAGACATTTCTACAATACATATAATCATTCTTATCTATCTAATACGATGACAACAGCTCTCCATACCTGCAGTCCACCACAAGGACCACCCTCTCTAATCCCTGAAAAATGAAATCATCCTCAGTGACGAAGAGAGGGGGCTAAGTGCCCCCAATGGTCTCAGAGCATTGACTCTTCTAAGAGTCCTAAGAGTCCTGCTCACACTGATGGGGTGCAGCTGTGGGACCCTATTTTCAGAGATGATGTCCTCCACCCAACTCTCAAAAAGCTGAAAGGGTCTTCAGTAGAGATGGATAGTCGAGCTGGGCTATCAGACGGTCACCTCTGTAGCTGTAGTGTCATTTTTCCTATGGTCCAATGTGTAAATTAAACAAAAAAGTGCACGTTTGTTATGATGTCCAAGATGGGGACCAGGATGTGGACCTAATAAAAAATTAGGGAACATGATAGGAGACATTTCTACAATACATATAATCATTCTTATCTATCTAATACGATGACAACAGCTCTCCATACCTGCAGTCCACCACAAGGACCACCCTCTCTAATCCCTGAAAAATGAAATCATCCTCAGTGACGAAGAGAGGGGGCTAAGCGCCCCCATGGTCTCAGAGCATTAACTCTTCTAAGAGTCCTAAGAGTGCTGCTCACACTGATGGGGTGCTGCTGTGGGACCCTATTTTCAGAGATGATGTCCTCCACCCAACTCTCAAAAAGCTGAAAGGGTCTTCAGTAGAGATGGATAGTCGAGCTGGGCTATCAGACGGTCACCTCTGTAGCTGTAGTGTCATTTTTCCTATGGTCCAATGTGTAAATTAAACAAAAAAGTGCACGTTTGTTATGATGTCCAAGATGGGGACCAGGATGTGGACATAATAAAAAATTAGGGAACATGATAGGAGACATTTCTACAATACATATAATCATTCTTATCTATCTAATACGATCACAACAGCTCTCCATACCTGCAGTCCACCACAAGGACCACCCTCTCTAATCCCTGAAAAATGAAATCATCCTCAGGGACGAAGAGAGGTTGCTAAGCGCCCCCCATGGTTTTAGAGCATTGACTCTTCTAAGAGTCCTAAGAGTCCTGCTTACACTGATGGGGTGCAGCTGTGGGACCCTATTTTAAGAGATGATGTCCTCAACCCAACTCTCAAAAAGCTGAAAGGGTCTTCAGTAGAGATGGATAGTCGAGCTGGGCTATCAGACGGTCACCTCTGTAGCTGTAGTGTCATTTTTCCTATGGTCCAATGTGCAAAATTAAACAAAAAAGTGCACGTTTGTTATGATGTTCAAGATGGGGACCAGGATGTGGACATAATAAAAAATTAGGGAACATGATAGGAGACATTTCTACAATACATATAATCATTCTTATCTATTTAATACGATGACAACAGCTCTCCATACCTGCAGTCCACCACAAGGACCACCCTCTCTAATCCCTGAAAAATGAAATCATCCTCAGTGACGAAGAGAGGGGGCTAAGCGCCCCCCATGGTCTCAGAGCATTGACTCTTCTAAGAGTCCTAAGAGTCCTGCTCACACTGATGGGGTGCAGCTGTGGGACCCTATTTTCAGAGATGATGTCCTCCACCCAACTCTCAAAAAGCTGAAAGGGTCTTCAGTAGAGATGGATAGTCGAGCTGGGCTATCAGACGGTCACCTCAGTAGCTGTAGTGTCATTTTTCCTATGGTCCAATGTGTAAATTAAACAAAAAAGTGCACGTTTGTTATGATGTCCAAGATGGGGACCAGGATGTGAACATAATAAAAAATTAGGGAACATGATAGGAGACATTTCTACAATACATATAATCATTCTTATCTATCTAATACGATGATAACAGCTCTCCATACCTGCAGTCCACCACAAGGACCACCCTCTCTAATCCCTGAAAAATGAAATCATCCTCAGTGACGAAGAGAGGGGGCTAAGTGCCCCCAATGGTCTCAGAGCATTGACTCTTCTAAGAGTCCTAAGAGTCCTGCTCACACTGATGGGGTGCAGCTGTGGGACCCTATTTTCAGAGATGATGTCCTCCACCCAACTCTCAAAAAGCTGAAAGGGTCTTCAGTAGAGATGGATAGTCGAGCTGGGCTATCAGACGGTCACCTCTGTAGCTGTAGTGTCATTTTTCCTATGGTCCAATGTGTAAATTAAACAAAAAAGTGCACGTTTGTTATGATGTCCAAGATGGGGACCAGGATGTGGACATAATAAAAAATTAGGGAACATGATAGGAGACATTTCTACAATACATATAATCATTCTTATCTTTTTAATACGATGACAACAGCTCTCCATACCTGCAGTCCACCACAAGGACCACCCTCTCTAATCCCTGAAAAATGAAATCATCCTCAGTGACGAAGAGAGGGGGCTAAGCGCCCCCCATGGTCTCAGAGCATTGACTCTTCTAAGAGTCCTAAGAGTCCTGCTCACACTGATGGGGTGCAGCTGTGGGACCCTATTTTCAGAGATGATGTCCTCCACCCAACTCTCAAAAAGCTGAAAGGGTCTTCAGTAGAGATGGATTGTCGAGCTGGGCTATCAGACGGTCACCTCTGTAGCTGTAGTGTCATTTTTCCTATGGTCCAATGTGTAAATTAAACAAAAAAGTGCACGTTTGTTATGATGTCCAAGATGGGGACCAGGATGTGGACATAATAAAAAATTAGGGAACATGATAGGAGACATTTCTACAATACATATAATCATTCTTATCTATCTAATACGATGATAACAGCTCTCCATACCTGCAGTCCACCACAAGGACCACCCTCTCTAATCCCTGAAAAATGAAATCATCCTCAGTGACGAAGAGAGGGGGCTAAGTGCCCCCAATGGTCTCAGAGCATTGACTCTTCTAAGAGTCCTAAGAGTCCTGCTCACACTGATGGGGTGCAGCTGTGGGACCCTATTTTCAGAGATGATGTCCTCCACCCAACTCTTAAAAAGCTGAAAGGGTCTTCAGTAGAGATGGATAGTCGAGCTGGGCTATCAGACGGTAACCTCTGTAGCTGTAGTGTCATTTTTCCTATGGTCCAATGTGTAAATTAAACAAAAAAGTGCACGTTTGTTATGATGTCCAAGATGGGGACCAGGATGTGGACATAATAAAAAATTAGGGAACATGATAGGAGACATTTCTACAATACATATAATCATTCTTTTCTATCTAATACGATGACAACAGCTCTCCATACCTGCAGTCCACCACAAGGACCACCCTCTCTAATCCCTGAAAAATGAAATCATCCTCAGTGACGAAGAGAGGGGGCTAAGCGCCCCCATGGTCTCAGAGCATTAACTCTTCTAAGAGTCCTAAGAGTCCTGCTCACACTGATGGGGTGCAGCTGTGGGACCCTATTTTCAGAGATGATGTCCTCCACCCAACTCTCAAAAAGCTGAAAGGGTCTTCAGTAGAGATGGATAGTCGATGCTGGGCTATCAGACGGTCACCTCTGTAGCTGTAGTGTCATTTTTCCTATGGTCCAATGTGTAAATTAAACAAAAAAGTGCACGTTTGTTATGATGTCCAAGATGGGGACCAGGATGTGGACATAATAAAAAATTAGGGAACATGATAGGAGACATTTCTACAATACATATAATCATTCTTATCTATCTAATACGATGACAACAGCTCTCCATACCTGCAGTCCACCACAAGGACCACCCTCTCTAATCCCTGAAAAATGAAATCATCCTCAGTGACGAAGAGAGGGGGCCAAGCGCCCCCCATGGTACCAGAGCATTGACTCTTCTAAGAGTCCTAAGAGTCCTGCTCACACTGATGGGGTGAAGCTGTGGGACCCTATTTTCAGAGATGATGTCCTCCACCCAACTCTCAAAAAGCTGAAAGGGTCTTCAGTAGAGATGGATAGTCGAGCTGGGCTATCAGACGGTCACCTCTGTAGCTGTAGTGTCATTTTTCCTATGGTCCAATGTGTAAATTAAACAAAAAAAGTGCACGTTTGTTATGATGTCCAAGATGGGGACCAGGATGTGGACATAAGAAATTAGGGAACATGATAGGAGACATTTCTACAATACATATAATCATTCTTATCTATCTAATACGATGACAACAGCTCTCCATACCTGCAGTCCACCACAAGGACCACCCTCTCTAATCCCTGAAAAATGAAATCATCCTCAGGGACGAAGAGAGGGGGCTAAGCGCCCCCATGGTTTTAGAGCATTGACTCTTCTAAGAGTCCTAAGAGTCCTGCTTACACTGATGGGGTGCAGCTGTGGGACCCTATTTTCAGAGATGATGTCCTCCACCCAACTCTCAAAAAGCTGAAAGGGTCTTCAGTAGAGATGGATAGTCGAGCTGGGCTATCAGACGGTCACCTCTGTAGCTGTAGTGTCATTTTTCCTATGGTCCAATGTGTAAATTAAACAAAAAAGTGCACGTTTGTTATGATGTCCAAGATGGGGACCAGGATGTGGACATGATAAAAAATTAGGGAACATGATAGGAGACATTTCTACAATACATATAATCATTCTTTTCTATCTAATACGATGACAACAGCTCTCCATACCTGCAGTCCACCACAAGGACCACCCTCTCTAATCCCTGAAAAATGAAATCATCCTCAGTGACGAAGAGAGGGGGCTAAGCGCCCCCATGGTCTCAGAGCATTAACTCTTCTAAGAGTCCTAAGAGTCCTGCTCACACTGATGGGGTGCAGCTGTGGGACCCTATTTTCAGAGATGATGTCCTCCACCCAACTCTCAAAAAGCTGAAAGGGTCTTCAGTAGAGATGGATAGTCGATGCTGGGCTATCAGACGGTCACCTCTGTAGCTGTAGTGTCATTTTTCCTATGGTCCAATGTGTAAATTAAACAAAAAAGTGCACGTTTGTTATGATGTCCAAGATGGGGACCAGGATGTGGACATAATAAAAAATTAGGGAACATGATAGGAGACATTTCTACAATACATATAATCATTCTTATCTATCTAATACGATGACAACAGCTCTCCATACCTGCAGTCCACCACAAGGACCACCCTCTCTAATCCCTGAAAAATGAAATCATCCTCAGTGACGAAGAGAGGGGGCCAAGCGCCCCCCATGGTACCAGAGCATTGACTCTTCTAAGAGTCCTAAGAGTCCTGCTCACACTGATGGGGTGAAGCTGTGGGACCCTATTTTCAGAGATGATGTCCTCCACCCAACTCTCAAAAAGCTGAAAGGGTCTTCAGTAGAGATGGATAGTCGAGCTGGGCTATCAGACGGTCACCTCTGTAGCTGTAGTGTCATTTTTCCTATGGTCCAATGTGTAAATTAAACAAAAAAAGTGCACGTTTGTTATGATGTCCAAGATGGGGACCAGGATGTGGACATAAGAAATTAGGGAACATGATAGGAGACATTTCTACAATACATATAATCATTCTTATCTATCTAATACGATGACAACAGCTCTCCATACCTGCAGTCCACCACAAGGACCACCCTCTCTAATCCCTGAAAAATGAAATCATCCTCAGGGACGAAGAGAGGGGGCTAAGCGCCCCCATGGTTTTAGAGCATTGACTCTTCTAAGAGTCCTAAGAGTCCTGCTTACACTGATGGGGTGCAGCTGTGGGACCCTATTTTCAGAGATGATGTCCTCCACCCAACTCTCAAAAAGCTGAAAGGGTCTTCAGTAGAGATGGATAGTCGAGCTGGGCTATCAGACGGTCACCTCTGTAGCTGTAGTGTCATTTTTCCTATGGTCCAATGTGTAAATTAAACAAAAAAGTGCACGTTTGTTATGATGTCCAAGATGGGGACCAGGATGTGGACATAATAAAAAATTAGGGAACATGATAGGAGACATTTCTGCAATACATATAATCATTCTTATCTATCTAATACGATGATAACAGCTCTCCATATCTGCAGTTCACCACAAGGACCACCCTCTCTAATCCCTGAAAAATGAAATCATCCTCAGTGATGAAGAGAGGGGGCTAAGTGCCCCCAATGGTCTCAGAGCATTGACTATTCTAAGAGTCCTAAGAGTCCTGCTCACACTGATGGGGTGCAGCTGTGGGACCCTATTTTCAGAGATGATGTCCTCCACCCAACTCTCAAAAAGCTGAAAGGGTCTTCAGTAGAGATGGATAGTCGAGCTGGGCTATCAGACGGTCACCTCTGTAGCTGTAGTGTCATTTTTCCTATGGTCCAATGTGTAATTTAAACAAAAAAGTGCACGTTTGTTATGATGTTCAAGATGGGGACCAGGATGTGGACATAATAAAAAATTAGGGAACATGATAGGAGACATTTCTACAATACATATAATCATTCTTATCTATCTAATACGATCACAACAGCTCTCCATACCTGCAGTCCACCACAAGGACCACTCTCTCTAATCCCTGAAAAATGAAATCATCCTCAGTGACGAAGAGAGGGGGCTAAGCGCCCCCCATGGTCTCAGAGCATTGACTCTTCTAAGAGTCCTAAGATTCCTGCTCACACTGATGGGGTGCAGCTGTGGGACCCTATTTTCAGAGATGATGTCCTCCACCCAACTCTCAAAAAGCTGAAAGGGTCTTCAGTAGAGATGGATAGTCGAGCTGGGCTATCAGACGGTCACCTCTGTAGCTGTAGTGTCATTTTTCCTATGGTCCAATGTGTAAATTAAACAAAAAAGTGCACGTTTGTTATGATTTCCAAGATGGGGACCAGGATGTGGACATAATAAAAAAATAGGGAACATGATAGGAGACATTTCTACAATACATATAATCATTCTTATCTATCTAATACGCTGACAACAGCTCTCCATACCTGCAGTCCACCACAAGGACCACCCTCTCTATTCCCTGAAAAGTGAAATCATCCTCAGTGACGAAGAGAGGGGGCTAAGCGCCCCCCATGGTCTCAGAGCATTGACTCTTCTAAGAGTCCTAAGAGACCTGCTCACACTGATGGGGTGCAGCTGTGGGACCCTATTTTCAGAGATGATGTCCTCCACCCAACTCTCAAAAAGCTGAAAGGGTCTTCAGTAGAGATGGATAGTCGAGCTGGGCTATCAGACGGTCACCTCTGTAGCTGTAGTGTCATTTTTCCTATGGTCCAATGTGTAAATTAAACAAAAAAGTGCACGTTTGTTATGATGTCCAAGATGGGGACCAGGATGTGGACATAATAAAAAATTAGGGAACATGATAGGAGACATTTCTACAATACATATAATCATTCTTATCTATCTAATACGATGATAACAGCTCTCCATATCTGCAGTCCACCACAAGGACCACCCTCTCTAATCCCTGAAAAATGAAATCATCCTCAGTGATGAAGAGAGGGGGCTAAGTGCCCCCAATGGTCTCAGAGCATTGACTCTTCTAAGAGTCCTAAGAGTCCTGCTCACACTGATGGGGTGCAGCTGTGGGACCCTATTTTCAGAGATGATGTCCTCCACCCAACTCTCAAAAAGCTGAAAGGGTCTTCAGTAGAGATGGATAGTCGAGCTGGGCTATCAGACGGTCACCTCTGTAGCTGTAGTGTCATTTTTCCTATGGTCCAATGTGTAAATTAAACAAAAAAAGTGCACGTTTGTTATGATGTCCAAGATGGGGACCAGGATGTGGACATAAGAAATTAGGGAACATGATAGGAGACATTTCTACAATACATATAATCATTCTTATCTATCTAATACGATGACAACAGCTCTCCATACCTGCAGTCCACCACAAGGACCACCCTCTCTAATCCCTGAAAAATGAAATCATCCTCAGGGACGAAGAGAGGGGGCTAAGCGCCCCCATGGTTTTAGAGCATTGACTCTTCTAAGAGTCCTAAGAGTCCTGCTTACACTGATGGGGTGCAGCTGTGGGACCCTATTTTCAGAGATGATGTCCTCCACCCAACTCTCAAAAAGCTGAAAGGGTCTTCAGTAGAGATGGATAGTCGAGCTG
The DNA here is from genome assembly GCF_048569485.1 of Anomaloglossus baeobatrachus. Lineage (NCBI taxonomy): Eukaryota > Metazoa > Chordata > Amphibia > Anura > Aromobatidae > Anomaloglossus > Anomaloglossus baeobatrachus. The sequence continues at coordinate 90,340 of NW_027444913.1, forward strand.
GGCTATCAGACGGTCACCTCTGTAGCTGTAGTGTCATTTTTCCTATGGTCCAATGTGTAAATTAAACAAAAAAGTGCACGTTTGTTATGATGTTCAAGATGGGGACCAGGATGTGGACATAATAAAAAATTAGGGAACATGATAGGAGACATTTCTACAATACATATAATCATTCTTATCTATCTAATACGATCACAACAGCTCTCAATACCTGCAGTCCACCACAAGGACCACTCTCTCTAATCCCTGAAAAGTGAAATCATCCTCAGTGACGAAGAGAGGGGGCTAAGCGCCCTCCATGGTCTCAGAGCATTGACTCTTCTAAGAGTCCTAAGAGTCCTGCTCACACTGATGGGGTGCAGCTGTGGGACCCTATTTTCAGAGATGATGTCCTCCACCCAACTCTCAAAAAGCTGAAAGGGTCTTCAGTAGAGATGGATAGTCGAGCTGGGCTATCAGACGGTCACCTCTGTAGCTGTAGTGTCATTTTTCCTATGGTCCAATGTGTAAATTAAACAAAAAAGCGCACGTTTGTTATGATGTCCAAGATGGGGACCAGGATGTGGACATAATAAAAAATTAGGGAACATGATAGGAGACATTTCTGCAATACATATAATCATTCTTATCTATCTAATACGATGATAACAGCTCTCCATATCTGCAGTTCACCACAAGGACCACCCTCTCTAATCCCTGAAAAATGAAATCATCCTCAGTGATGAAGAGAGGGGGCTAAGTGCCCCCAATGGTCTCAGAGCATTGACTATTCTAAGAGTCCTAAGAGTCCTGCTCACACTGATGGGGTGCAGCTGTGGGACCCTATTTTCAGAGATGATGTCCTCCACCCAACTCTCAAAAAGCTGAAAGGGTCTTCAGTAGAGATGGATAGTCGAGCTGGGCTATCAGACGGTCACCTCTGTAGCTGTAGTGTCATTTTTCCTATGGTCCAATGTGTAATTTAAACAAAAAAGTGCACGTTTGTTATGATGTTCAAGATGGGGACCAGGATGTGGACATAATAAAAAATTAGGGAACATGATAGGAGACATTTCTACAATACATATAATCATTCTTATCTATCTAATACGATCACAACAGCTCTCCATACCTGCAGTCCACCACAAGGACCACTCTCTCTAATCCCTGAAAAATGAAATCATCCTCAGTGACGAAGAGAGGGGGCTAAGCGCCCCCCATGGTCTCAGAGCATTGACTCTTCTAAGAGTCCTAAGATTCCTGCTCACACTGATGGGGTGCAGCTGTGGGACCCTATTTTCAGAGATGATGTCCTCCACCCAACTCTCAAAAAGCTGAAAGGGTCTTCAGTAGAGATGGATAGTCGAGCTGGGCTATCAGACGGTCACCTCTGTAGCTGTAGTGTCATTTTTCCTATGGTCCAATGTGTAAATTAAACAAAAAAGTGCACGTTTGTTATGATTTCCAAGATGGGGACCAGGATGTGGACATAATAAAAAAATAGGGAACATGATAGGAGACATTTCTACAATACATATAATCATTCTTATCTATCTAATACGCTGACAACAGCTCTCCATACCTGCAGTCCACCACAAGGACCACCCTCTCTATTCCCTGAAAAGTGAAATCATCCTCAGTGACGAAGAGAGGGGGCTAAGCGCCCCCCATGGTCTCAGAGCATTGACTCTTCTAAGAGTCCTAAGAGACCTGCTCACACTGATGGGGTGCAGCTGTGGGACCCTATTTTCAGAGATGATGTCCTCCACCCAACTCTCAAAAAGCTGAAAGGGTCTTCAGTAGAGATGGATAGTCGAGCTGGGCTATCAGACGGTCACCTCTGTAGCTGTAGTGTCATTTTTCCTATGGTCCAATGTGTAAATTAAACAAAAAAGTGCACGTTTGTTATGATGTCCAAGATGGGGACCAGGATGTGGACATAATAAAAAATTAGGGAACATGATAGGAGACATTTCTACAATACATATAATCATTCTTATCTATCTAATACGATGATAACAGCTCTCCATATCTGCAGTCCACCACAAGGACCACCCTCTCTAATCCCTGAAAAATGAAATCATCCTCAGTGATGAAGAGAGGGGGCTAAGTGCCCCCAATGGTCTCAGAGCATTGACTCTTCTAAGAGTCCTAAGAGTCCTGCTCACACTGATGGGGTGCAGCTGTGGGACCCTATTTTCAGAGATGATGTCCTCCACCCAACTCTCAAAAAGCTGAAAGGGTCTTCAGTAGAGATGGATAGTCGAGCTGGGCTATCAGACGGTCACCTCTGTAGCTGTAGTGTCATTTTTCCTATGGTCTAATGTGTAAATTAAACAAAAAAGTGCACGTTTGTTATGATGTCCAAGATGGGGACCAGGATGTGGACATAATAAAAAATTAGGGAACATGATAGGAGACATTTCTACAATACATATAATCGTTCTTATCTATCTAATACGATGACAACAGCTCTCCATACCTGCAGTCCACCACAAGGACCACCCTCTCTAATCCCTGAAAAATGAAATCATCCTCAGTGACGAAGAGAGGGGGCTAAGCGCCCCTATGGTCTCAGAGCATTAACTCTTCTAAGAGTCCTAAGAGTCCTGCTCACACTGATGGGGTGCAGCTGTGGGACCCTATTTTCAGAGATGATGTCCTCCACCCAACTCTCAAAAAGCTAAAAGGGTCTTCAGTAGAGATGGATAGTCGAGCTGGGCTATCAGACGGTCACCTCTGTAGCTGTAGTGTCATTTTTCCTATGGTCCAATGTGTAAATTAAACAAAAAAGTGCACGTTTGTTATGATGTCCAAGATGGGGACCAGGATGTGGACATAATAAAAAATTAGGGAACATGATAGGAGACATTTCTACAATACATATAATCATTCTTATCTATCTAATACGATGATAACAGCTCTCCATATCTGCAGTCCACCACAAGGACCACCCTCTCTAATCCCTGAAAAATGAAATCATCCTCAGTGATGAAGAGAGGGGGCTAAGTGCCCCCAATGGTCTCAGAGCATTGACTCTTCTAAGAGTCCTAAGAGTCCTGCTCACACTGATGGGGTGCAGCTGTGGGACCCTATTTTCAGAGATGATGTCCTCCACCCAACTCTTAAAAAGCTGAAAGGGTCTTCAGTAGAGATGGATAGTCGAGCTGAGCTATCAGACGGTCACCTCTGTAGCTGTAGTGTCATTTTTCCTATGGTCCAATGTGTAAATTAAACAAAAAAGTGCACGTTTGTTATGATGTCCAAGATGGGGACCAGGATGTGGACATAATAAAAAATTAGGGAACATGATAGGAGACATTTCTACAATACATATAATCATTCTTATCTATCTAATACGATGACAACAGCTCTCCATACCTGCAGTCCACCACAAGGACCACCCTCTCTAATCCCTGAAAAATGAAATCATCCTCAGTGACGAAGAGAGGGGGCTAAGCGCCCCCATGGTCTCAGAGCATTAACTCTTCTAAGAGTCCTAAGAGTCCTGCTCACACTGATGGGGTGCAGCTGTGGGACCCTATTTTCAGAGATGATGTCCTCCACCCAACTCTCAAAAAGCTGAAAGGGTCTTCAGTAGAGATGGATAGTCGAGCTGGGCTATCAGACGGTCACCTCTGTAGCTGTAGTGTCATTTTTCCTATGGTCCAATGTGTAAATTAAACAAAAAAGTGCACGTTTGTTATGATGTCCAAGATGGGGACCAGGATGTGGACATAATAAAAAATTAGGGAACATGATAGGAGACATTTCTACAATACACATAATCATTCTTATCTATCTAATACGATGACAACAGCTCTCCATACCTGCAGTCCACCACAAGGACCACCCTCTCTAATCCCTGAAAAATGAAATCATCCTCAGGGACGAAGAGAGGGGGCTAAGCGCCCCCATGGTTTTAGAGCATTGACTCTTCTAAGAGTCCTAAGAGTCCTGCTTACACTGATGGGGTGCAGCTGTGGGACCCTATTTTCAGAGATGATGTCCTCCACCCAACTCTCAAAAAGCTGAAAGGGTCTTCAGTAGAGATGGATAGTCGAGCTGGGCTATCAGACGGTCACCTCTGTAGCTGTAGTGTCATTTTTCCTATGGTCCAATATGTAAATTAAACAAAAAAGTGCACGTTTGTTATGATGTTCAAGATGGGGACAAGGATGTGGACATAATAAAAAATTAGGGAACATGATAGGAGACATTTCTACAATACATATAATCATTCTTATCTATCTAATACGATCACAACAGCTCTCCATACCTGCAGATCACCACAAGGACCACTCTCTCTAATCCCTGAAAAGTGAAATCATCCTCAGTGACGAAGAGAGGGGGCTAAGCGCCCCCATGGTCTCAGAGCATTAACTCTTCTAAGAGTCCTAAGAGTCCTGCTCACACTGATGGGGTGCAGCTGTGGGACCCTATTTTCAGAGATGATGTCCTCCACCCAACTCTCAAAAAGCTGAAAGGGTCTTCAGTAGAGATGGATAGTCGAGCTGGGCTATCAGACGGTCACCTCTGTAGCTGTAGTGTCATTTTTCCTATGGTCCAATGTGTAAATTAAACAAAAAAGTGCACGTTTGTTATGATGTCCAAGATGGGGACCAGGATGTGGACATAATAAAAAATTAGGGAACATGATAGGAGACATTTCTACAATACATATAATCATTCTTATCTATCTAATACGATGATAACAGCTCTCCATATCTGCAGTCCACCACAAGGACCACCCTCTCTAATCCCTGAAAAATGAAATCATCCTCAGTGATGAAGAGAGGGGGCTAAGTGCCCCCAATGGTCTCAGAGCATTGACTCTTCTAAGAGTCCTAAGAGTCCTGCTCACACTGATGGGGTGCAGCTGTGGGACCCTATTTTCAGAGATGATGTCCTCCACCCAACTCTCAAAAAGCTGAAAGGGTCTTCAGTAGAGATGGATAGTCGAGCTGGGCTATCAGACGGTCACCTCTGTAGCTGTAGTGTCATTTTTCCTATGGTCCAATGTGTAAATTAAACAAAAAAGTGCACGTTTGTTATGATGTCCAAGATGGGGACCAGGATGTGGACATAATAAAAAATTAGGGAACATGATAGGAGACATTTCTACAATACATATAATCATTCTTATCTATCTAATACGATGACAACAGCTCTCCATACCTGCAGTCCACCACAAGGACCACCCTCTCTAATCCCTGAAAAATGAAATCATCCTCAGTGACGAAGAGAGGGGGCTAAGCGCCCCCATGGTCTCAGAGCATTAACTCTTCTAAGAGTCCTAAGAGTCCTGCTCACACTGATGGGGTGCAGCTGTGGGACCCTATTTTCAGAGATGATGTCCTCCACCCAACTCTCAAAAAGCTGAAAGGGTCTTCAGTAGAGATGGATAGTCGAGCTGGGCTATCAGACGGTCACCTCTGTAGCTGTAGTGTCATTTTTCCTATGGTCCAATGTGTAAATTAAACAAAAAAGTGCACGTTTGTTATGATGTTCAAGATGGGGACCAGGATGTGGACATAATAAAAAATTAGGGAACATGATAGGAGACATTTCTACAATACATATAATCATTCTTATCTATCTAATACGATGACAACAGCTCTCCATACCTGCAGTCCACCACAAGGACCACCCTCTCTAATCCCTGAAAAATGAAATCATCCTCAGTGACGAAGAGAGGGGGCCAAGCGCCCCCCATGGTACCAGAGCATTGTCTCTTCTAAGAGTCCTAAGAGTCCTGCTCACACTGATGGGGTGAAGCTGTGGGACCCTATTTTCAGAGATGATGTCCTCCACCCAACTCTCAAAAAGCTGAAAGGGTCTTCAGTAGAGATGGATAGTCGAGCTGGGCTATCAGACGGTCACCTCTGTAGCTGTAGTGTCATTTTTCCTATGGTCCAATGTGTAAATTAAACAAAAAAGTGCACGTTTGTTATGATGTCCAAGATGGGGACCAGGATGTGGACATAATAAAAAATTAGGGAACATGATAGGAGACATTTCTACAATACACATAATCATTCTTATCTATCTAATACGATGACAACAGCTCTCCATACCTGCAGTCCACCACAAGGACCACCCTCTCTAATCCCTGAAAAATGAAATCATCCTCAGGGACGAAGAGAGGGGGCTAAGCGCCCCCATGGTTTTAGAGCATTGACTCTTCTAAGAGTCCTAAGAGTCCTGCTTACACTGATGGGGTGCAGCTGTGGGACCCTATTTTCAGAGATGATGTCCTCCACCCAACTCTCAAAAAGCTGAAAGGGTCTTCAGTAGAGATGGATAGTCGAGCTGGGCTATCAGACGGTCACCTCTGTAGCTGTAGTGTCATTTTTCCTATGGTCCAATATGTAAATTAAACAAAAAAGTGCACGTTTGTTATGATGTTCAAGATGGGGACCAGGATGTGGACATAATAAAAAATTAGGGAACATGATAGGAGACATTTCTACAATACATATAATCATTCTTATCTATCTAATACGATCACAACAGCTCTCCATACCTGCAGTCCACCACAAGGACCACTCTCTCTAATCCCTGAAAAGTGAAATCATCCTCAGTGACGAAGAGAGGGGGCTAAGCGCCCCCATGGTCTCAGAGCATTAACTCTTCTAAGAGTCCTAAGAGTCCTGCTCACACTGATGGGGTGCAGCTGTGGGACCCTATTTTCAGAGATGATGTCCTCCACCCAACTCTCAAAAAGCTGAAAGGGTCTTCAGTAGAGATGGATAGTCGAGCTGGGCTATCAGACGGTCACCTCTGTAGCTGTAGTGTCATTTTTCCTATGGTCCAATGTGTAAATTAAACAAAAAAGTGCACGTTTGTTATGATGTCCAAGATGGGGACCAGGATGTGGACATAATAAAAAATTAGGGAACATGATAGGAGACATTTCTACAATACATATAATCATTCTTATCTATCTAATACGATGATAACAGCTCTCCATATCTGCAGTCCACCACAAGGACCACCCTCTCTAATCCCTGAAAAATGAAATCATCCTCAGTGATGAAGAGAGGGGGCTAAGTGCCCCCAATGGTCTCAGAGCATTGACTCTTCTAAGAGTCCTAAGAGTCCTGCTCACACTGATGGGGTGCAGCTGTGGGACCCTATTTTCAGAGATGATGTCCTCCACCCAACTCTCAAAAAGCTGAAAGGGTCTTCAGTAGAGATGGATAGTCGAGCTGGGCTATCAGACGGTCACCTCTGTAGCTGTAGTGTCATTTTTCCTATGGTCCAATGTGTAAATTAAACAAAAAAGTGCACGTTTGTTATGATGTCCAAGATGGGGACCAGGATGTGGACATAATAAAAAATTAGGGAACATGATAGGAGACATTTCTACAATACATATAATCATTCTTATCTATCTAATACGATGACAACAGCTCTCCATACCTGCAGTCCACCACAAGGACCACCCTCTCTAATCCCTGAAAAATGAAATCATCCTCAGTGACGAAGAGAGGGGGCTAAGCGCCCCCATGGTCTCAGAGCATTAACTCTTCTAAGAGTCCTAAGAGTCCTGCTCACACTGATGGGGTGCAGCTGTGGGACCCTATTTTCAGAGATGATGTCCTCCACCCAACTCTCAAAAAGCTGAAAGGGTCTTCAGTAGAGATGGATAGTCGAGCTGGGCTATCAGACGGTCACCTCTGTAGCTGTAGTGTCATTTTTCCTATGGTCCAATGTGTAAATTAAACAAAAAAGTGCACGTTTGTTATGATGTTCAAGATGGGGACCAGGATGTGGACATAATAAAAAATTAGGGAACATGATAGGAGACATTTCTACAATACATATAATCATTCTTATCTATCTAATACGATGACAACAGCTCTCCATACCTGCAGTCCACCACAAGGACCACCCTCTCTAATCCCTGAAAAATGAAATCATCCTCAGTGACGAAGAGAGGGGGCCAAGCGCCCCCCATGGTACCAGAGCATTGACTCTTCTAAGAGTCCTAAGAGTCCTGCTCACACTGATGGGGTGAAGCTGTGGGACCCTATTTTCAGAGATGATGTCCTCCACCCAACTCTCAAAAAGCTGAAAGGGTCTTCAGTAGAGATGGATAGTCGAGCTGGGCTATCAGACGGTCACCTCTGTAGCTGTAGTGTCATTTTTCCTATGGTCCAATGTGTAAATTAAACAAAAAAGTGCACGTTTGTTATGATGTCCAAGATGGGGACCAGGATGTGGACATAATAACAAATTAGGGAACATGATAGGAGACATTTCTACAATACATATAATCATTCTTATCTATCTAATACGATGACAACAGCTCTCCATACCTGCAGTCCACCACAAGGACCACCCTCTCTAATCCCTGAAAAATGAAATCATCCTCAGGGACGAAGAGAGGGAGCTAAGCGCCCCCATGGTTTTAGAGCATTGACTCTTCTAAGAGTCCTAAGAGTCCTGCTTACACTGATGGGGTGCAGCTGTGGGACCCTATTTTCAGAGATGATGTCCTCCACCCAACTCTCAAAAAGCTGAAAGGGTCTTCAGTAGAGATGGATAGTCGAGCTGGGCTATCAGACGGTCACCTCTGTAGCTGTAGTGTCATTTTTCCTATTTTCCAATGTGTAAATTAAACAAAAAAGTGCACGTTTGTTATGATGTTCAAGATGGGGACCAGGATGTGGACATAATAAAAAATTAGGGAACATGAAAGGAGACATTTCTACAATACATATAATCATTCTTATCTATCTAATACGATCACAACAGCTCTCCATACCTGCAGTCCACCACAAGGACCACTCTCTCTAATCCCTGAAAAGTGAAATCATCCTCAGTGACGAAGAGAGGGGGCTAAGCGCCCTCCATGGTCTCAGAGCATTGACTCTTCTAAGAGTCCTAAGAGTCCTGCTCACACTGATGGGGTGCAGCTGTGGGACCCTATTTTCAGAGATGATGTTCTCTACCCAACTCTCAAAAAGCTGAAAGGGTCTTCAGTAGAGATGGATAGTCGAGCTGGGCTATCAGACGGTCACCTCTGTAGCTGTAGTGTCATTTTTCCTATGGTCCAATGTGTAAATTAAACAAAAAAGTGCACGTTTGTTATGATGTCCAAGATGGGGACCAGGATGTGGACATAATAAAAAATTAGGGAACATGATAGGAGACATTTCTACAATACATATAATCATTCTTATCTATCTAATACGATGATAACAGCTCTCCATATCTGCAGTCCACCACAAGGACCACCCTCTCTAATCCCTGAAAAATGAAATCATCCTCAGTGATGAAGAGAGGGGGCTAAGTGCCCCCAATGGTCTCAGAGCATTGACTCTTCTAAGAGTCCTAAGAGTCCTGCTCACACTGATGGGGTGCAGCTGTGGGACCCTATTTTCAGAGATGATGTCCTCCACCCAACTCTCAAAAAGCTGAAAGGGTCTTCAGTAGAGATGGATAGTCGAGCTGGGCTATCAGACGGTCACCTCTGTAGCTGTAGTGTCATTTTTCCTATGGTCCAATGTGTAAATTAAACAAAAAAGTGCACGTTTGTTATGATGTCCAAGATGGGGACCAGGATGTGGACATAATAAAAAATTAGGGAACATGATAGGAGACATTTCTACAATACATAAAATCGTTCTTATCTATCTAATACGATGACAACAGCTCTCCATACCTGCAGTCCACCACAAGGACCACCCTCTCTAATCCCTGAAAAATGAAATCATCCTCAGTGACGAAGAGAGGGGGCTAAGCGCCCCTATGGTCTCAGAGCATTAACTCTTCTAAGAGTCCTAAGAGTCCTGCTCACACTGATGGGGTGCAGCTGTGGGACCCTATTTTCAGAGATGATGTCCTCCACCCAACTCTCAAAAAGCTGAAAGGGTCTTCAGTAGAGATGGATAGTCGAGCTGGGCTATCAGACGGTCACCTCTGTAGCTGTAGTGTCATTTTTCCTATGGTCCAATGTGTAAATTAAACAATAAAGTGCACGTTTGTTATGATGTCCAAGATGGGGACCAGGATGTGGACATAATAAAAAATTAGGGAACATGATAGGAGACATTTCTACAATACATATAATCATTCTTATCTATCTAATACGATGATAACAGCTCTCCATATCTGCAGTCCACCACAAGGACCACCCTCTCTAATCCCTGAAAAATGAAATCATCCTCAGTGATGAAGAGAGGGGGCTAAGTGCCCCAATGGTCTCAGAGCATTGACTCTTCTAAGAGTCCTAAGAGTCCTGCTCACACTGATGGGGTGCAGCTGTGGGACCCTATTTTCAGAGATGATGTCCTCCACCCAACTCTCAAAAAGCTGAAAGGGTCTTCAGTAGAGATGGATAGTCGAGCTGGGCTATCAGACGGTCACCTCTGTAGCTGTAGTGTCATTTTTCCTATGGTCCAATGTGTAAATTAAACAAAAAAGTGCACTTTTGTTATGATGTCCAAGATGGGGACCAGGATGTGGACATAATAAAAAATTAGGGAACATGATAGGAGACATTTCTACAATACATATAATCATTCTTATCTATCTAATACGATGACAACAGCTCTCCATACCTGCAGTCCACCACAAGGACCACCCTCTCTAATCCCTGAAAAATGAAATCATCCTCAGTGACGAAGAGAGGGGGCTAAGCGCCCCCCATGGTTTTAGAGCATTGACTCTTCTAAGAGTCCTAAAAAGCATGGAGACGATTATCTCGGGATTGCAAGATAACCAAACAAAACTTTTAGTGGATTTCTACTTATTTTATTAAATATCATCTCCACCAAACAGGACAAGCTTGCATCTGTTAAAGTTTTGGAGAAAAATGTGTTCATTTCATGTATGCGCGAAATGCCTTAAAAATGGCTTTAAAATGGATTTGGAGCATGGAGACGATTATCTCGGGATTGCAAGATAACCAAACAAAACTTTTAGTGGATTTCTACTTATTTTATTAAATATCATCCCCACCAAACAGGACAAGCTTGCATCTGTTATAGTTTTGGAGAAAAATGTGTTCATTTCATGTATGCGCAAAATGCCTTTGAAATGGCTTTAAAATGGATTTGGAGCATAGAGAGACGATTATCTCAGGATGGCAATATAAACAAACGAAACTTTTAGTAGATTTCTACTTATTTTATTAAATATTATCTCCACCAAACAGGACAAGCTTGCATCTGTTATAGTTTTGGAGAAAAATGTGTTCATTTCATGTATGCGCGAAATGCCTTAAAAATGGCTTTAAAATGGATTTGGAGCATGGAGACGATTATCTCGGGATTGCAAGATAACCAAACAAAACTTTTAGTGGATTTCTACTTATTTTATTAAATATCATCTCCACCAAACAGGACAAGCTTGCATCTGTTATAGTTTTGGAGAAAAATGTGTTCATTTCATTTATGCGCGAAATGCCTTAGAAATGGGTTTTAATAGCATTTGAAGCATGGAGACGATTATCTCGAGATTGCAAGATAACCAAACAAAACTTTTAGTGGATTTCTACTTATTTTATTAAATATCATCTTCACCAAACAAAACAAGCTTGCATCTGTTATAGTTTTGGAGAAAAATGTGTTCATTTCATGTATGCGCGAAATGCCTTAAAAATGGCTTTAAAATGGATTTGGAGCATGGAGACGATTATCTCGGGATTGCAAGATAACCAAACAAAACGTTTAGTGGATTTCTACTTATTTTATTAAATATCATCTGCACCAAACAGGAGAAGCTTGCATGTGTTATAGTTTTGGAGAAAAATGTGTTCATTTCATGTATGCGCAAAATGCCTTTGAAATGGCTTTAAAATGGATTTGGAGCATGGAGACGATTATCTCAGGATGGCAATATAAACAAACGAAACTTTTAGTAGATTTCTAATTATTTTATTAAATATTATCTCCACCAAACAGGACAAGCTTGCATCTGTTATAGTTTTGGAGAAAAATGTGTTCATTTCATGTATGCGCGAAATGCCTTAAAAATGGCTTTAAAATGGATTTGGAGCATGGAGACGATTATCTCGGGATTGCAAGATAACCAAACAAAACTTTTAGTGGATTTCTACTTATTTTATTAAATATCATCTCCACCAAACAGGACAAGCTTGCATCTGTTATAGTTTTGGAGAAAAATGTGTTCATTTCATGTATGCGCGAAATGCCTTAAAAATGGCTTTAAAATGGATTTGGAGCATGGAGACGATTATCTCGGGATTGCAAGATAACCAAACAAAACTTTTAGTGGATTTCTACTTATTTTATTAAATATCATCTCCACCAAACAGGACAAGCTTGCATGTGTTATAGTTTTGGAGAAAAATGTGTTCATTTCATGTATGCGCAAAATGCCTTTGAAATGGCTTTAAAATGGATTTGGAGCATGGAGACGATTATCTCAGGATGGCAATATAAACAAACGAAACTTTTAGTAGATTTCTACTTATTTTATTAAATATTATCTCCACCAAACAGGACAAGCTTGCATCTGTTATAGTTTTGGAGAAAAATGTGTTCATTTCATGTATGCGCGAAATGCCTTAAAATGGCTTTAAAATGGATTTGGAGCATGGAGACGATTATCTCGGGATTGCAAGATAACCAAACAAAACTTTTAGTGGATTTCTACTTATTTTATTAAATATCATCTCCACCAAACAGGACAAGCTTGCATCTGTTAAAATTTTGGAGAAAAATGTGTTCATTTCATGTATGCGCAAAATGCCTTTGAAATGGCTTTAAAATGGATTTGGAGCATGGAGACGATTATCTCAGGATAGCAATATAAACAAACGAAACTTTTAGTAGATTTCTACTTATTTTATTAAATATTATCTCCACCAAACAGGACAAGCTTGCATCTGTTATAGTTTTGGAGAAAAATGTGTTCATTTCATGTATGCGCGAAATGCCTTAAAAATGGCTTTAAAATGGATTTGGAGCATGGAGACGATTATCTCGGGATTGCAAGATAACCAAACAAAACTTTTAGTGGATTTCTACTTATTTTATTAAATATCATCTCCACCAAACAGGACAAGCTTGCATCTGTTATAGTTTTAAAGAAAAATGTGTTCATTTCATTTATGCGCGAAATGCCTTCGAAATGGGTTTTAAGAGCATTTGAAGCATGGAGACGATTATCTCGAGATTGCAAGATAACCAAACAAAACTTTTAGTGGATTTCTACTTATTTTATTAAATATCATCTCCACCAAACAGGACAAGCTTGCATCTGTTATAGTTTTGGAGAAAAATGTGTTCATTTCATGTATGCGCGAAATGCCTTAAAAATGGCTTTAAAATGGATTTGGAGCATGGAGACGATTATCTCGGGATTGCAAGATAACCAAACAAAACTTTTAGTGGATTTCTACTTATTTTATTAAATATCATCTCCACCAAACAGGACAAGCTTGCATCTGTTATAGTTTTGGAGAAAAATGTGTTCATTTCATGTATGCGCGAAATGCCTTAAAAATGGCTTTAAAATGGATTTGGAGCATGGAGACGATTATCTCGGGATTGCAAGATAACCAAACAAAACTTTTAGTGGATTTCTACTTATTTTATTAAATATCATCTCCACCAAACAGGACAAGCTTGCATCTGTTATAGTTTTGGAGAAAAATGTGTTCATTTCATGTATGCGCAAAATGCCTTTGAAATGGCTTTAAAATGGATTTGGAGCATGGAGTCGATTATCTCAGGATGGCAATATAAACAAACGAAACTTTTAGTAGATTTCTACTTATTTTATTAAATATTATCTCCACCAAACAGGACAAGCTTGCATCTGTTATAGTTTTGGAGAAAAATGTGTTCATTTCATGTATGCGCGAAATGCCTTAAAAATGGCTTTAAAATGGATTTGGAGCATGGAGACGATTATCTCGGGATTGCAAGATAACCAAACAAAACTTTTAGTGGATTTCTACTTATTTTATTAAATATCATCTCCACCAAACAGGACAAGCTTGCATCTGTTATAGTTTTAAAGAAAAATGTGTTCATTTCATTTATGCGCGAAATGCCTTAGAAATGGGTTTTAAGAGCATTTGAAGCATGGAGACGATTATCTCGAGATTGCAAGATAACCAAACAAAACTTTTAGTGGATTTCTACTTATTTTATTAAATATCATATCCACCAAACAGGACAAGCTTGCATCTGTTATAGTTTTGGAGAAAAATGTGTTCATTTCATTTATGCGCAAAATGCCTTAAAAATGGCTTTAAAATGGATTTGGAGCATGGAGACGATTATCTCGGGATTGCAAGATAACCAAACAAAACTTTTAGTGGATTTCTACTTATTTTATTAAATATCATCTCCACCAAACAGGACAAGCTTGCATCTGTTATAGTTTTGGAGAAAAATGTGTTCATTTTATGTATGCGCGAAATGCCTTAAAAATGGCTTTAAAATGGATTTGGAGCATGCAGACGATTATCTCGGGATTGCAAGATAACCAAACAAAACTTTTAGTGGATTTCTACTTATTTTATTAAATATCATCTCCACCAAACAGGACAAGCTTGCATGTGTTATAGTTTTGGAGAAAAATGTGTTCATTTCATGTATGCGCAAAATGCCTTTGAAATGGCTTTAAAATGGATTTGGAGCATGGAGACGATTATCTCAGGATGGCAATATAAACAAACGAAACTTTTAGTAGATTTCTACTTATTTTATTAAATATTATCTCCACCAAACAGGACAAGCTTGCATCTGTTATAGTTTTGGAGAAAAATGTGTTCATTTCATGTATGCGCGAAATGCCTTAAAAATGGCTTTAAAATGGATTTGGAGCATGGAGACGATTATCTCGGGATTGCAAGATAACCAAACAAAACTTTTAGTGGATTTCTACTTATTTTATTAAATATCATCTCCAACAAACAGGACAAGCTTGCATCTGTTATAGTTTTAAAGAAAAATGTGTTCATTTCATTTATGCGCGAAATGCCTTAGAAATGGGTTTTAAGAGCATTTGAAGCATGGAGACGATTATCTCGAGATTGCAAGATAACCAAACAAAACTTTTAGTGGATTTCTACTTATTTTATTAAATATCATCTCCACCAAACAGGACAAGCTTGCATCTGTTATAGTTTTGGAGAAAAATGTGTTCATTTCATGTATGCGCGAAATGCCTTAAAAATGGCTTTAAAATGGATTTGGAGCATGGAGACGATTATCTCGGGATTGCAAGATAACCAAACAAAACTTTTAGTGGATTTCTACTTATTTTATTAAATATCATCTCCACCAAACAGGACAAGCTTGCATCTGTTATAGTTTTGGAGAAAAATGTGTTCATTTCATGTATGCGCGAAATGCCTTAAAAATGGCTTTAAAATGGATTTGGAGCATGGAGACGATTATCTCGGGATTGCAAGATAACCAAACAAAACTTTTAGTGGATTTCTACTTATTTTATTAAATATCATCTCCACCAAACAGGACAAGCTTGCATCTGTTATAGTTTTGGAGAAAAATGTGTTCATTTCATGTATGCGCAAAATGCCTTTGAAATGGCTTTAAAATGGATTTGGAGCATGGAGACGATTATCTCAGGATGGCAATATAAACAAACGAAACTTTTAGTAGATTTCTACTTATTTTATTAAATATTATCTCCACCAAACAGGACAAGCTTGCATCTGTTACAGTTTTGGAGAAAAATGTGTTCATTTCATGTATGCGCGAAATGCCTTAAAAATGGCTTTAAAATGGATTTGGAGCATGGAGACGATTATCTCGGGATTGCAAGATAACCAAACAAAACTTTTAGTGGATTTCTACTTATTTTATTAAATATCATCTCCACCAAACAGGACAAGCTTGCATCTGTTATAGTTTTAAAGAAAAATGTGTTCATTTCATTTATGCGCGAAATGCCTTAGAAATGGGTTTTAAGAGCATTTGAAGCATGGAGACGATTATCTCGAGATTGCAAGATAACCAAACAAAACTTTTAGTGGATTTCTACTTATTTTATTAAATATCATCTCCACCAAACAGGACAAGCTTGCATCTGTTATAGTTTTGGAGAAAAATGTGTTCATTTCATGTATGCGCGAAATGCCTTAAAAATGGCTTTAAAATGGATTTGGAGCATGGAGACGATTATCTCGGGATTGCAAGATAACCAAACAAAACTTTTAGTGGATTTCTACTTATTTTATTAAATATCATCTCCACCAAACAGGACAAGCTTGCATCTGTTATAGTTTTGGAGAAAAATGTGTTCATTTCATTTATGCGCAAAATGCCTTTGAAATGGCTTTAAAATGGATTTGGAGCATGGAGACGATTATCTCAGGATGGCAATATAAACAAACGAAACTTTTAGTAGATTTCTACTTATTTTATTAAATATTATCTCCACCAAACAGGACAAGCTTGCATCTGTTATAGTTTTGGAGAAAAATGTGTTCATTTCATGTATGCGCGAAATGCCTTAAAAATGGCTTTAAAATGGATTTGGAGCATGGAGACGATTATCTCGGGATTGCAAGATAACCAAACAAAACTTTTAGTGGATTTCTACTTATTTTATTAAATATCATCTCCACCAAACAGGACAAGCTTGCATCTGTTATAGTTTTAAAGAAAAATGTGTTCATTTCATTTATGCGCGAAATGCTTTAGAAATGGGTTTTAATAGCATTTGAAGCATGGAGACGATTATCTCGAGATTGCAAGATAACCAAACAAAACTTTTAGTGGATTTCTACTTATTTTATTAAATATCATCTCCACCAAACAGGACAAGCTTGCATGTGTTATAGTTTTGGAGAAAAATGTGTTCATTTCATGTATGCGCAAAATGCCTTTGAAATGGCTTTAAAATGGATTTGGAGCATGGAGACGATTATCTCAGGATGGCAATATAAACAAACGAAACTTTTAGTAGATTTCTACTTATTTTATTAAATATTATCTCCACCAAACAGGACAAGCTTTCATCTGTTATAGTTTTGGAGAAAAATGTGTTCATTTCATGTATGCGCGAAATGCCTTAAAAATGGCTTTAAAATGGATTTGGAGCATGGAGACGATTATCTCGGGATTGCAAGATAACCAAACAAAACTTTTAGTGGATTTCTACTTATTTTATTAAATATCATCTCCACCAAACAGGACAAGCTTGCATCTGTTATAGTTTTGGAGAAAAATGTGTTCATTTCATGTATGCGCAAAATGCCTTTGAAATGGCTTTAAAATGGATTTGGAGCATGGAGACGATTATCTCAGGATAGCAATATAAACAAACGAAACTTTTAGTAGATTTCTACTTATTTTATTAAATATTATCTCCACCAAACAGGACAAGCTTGCATCTGTTATAGTTTTGGAGAAAAATGTGTTCATTTCATGTATGCGCGAAATGCCTTAAAAATGGCTTTAAAATGGATTTGGAGCATGGAGACGATTATCTCGGGATTGCAAGATAACCAAACAAAACTTTTAGTGGATTTCTACTTATTTTATTAAATATCATCTCCACCAAACAGGACAAGCTTGCATCTGTTATAGTTTTAAAGAAAAATGTGTTCATTTCATTTATGCGCAAAATGCCTTAGAAATGGGTTTTAAGAGCATTTGAAGCATGGAGACGATAATCTCGAGATTGCAAGATAACCAAACAAAACTTTTAGTGGATTTCTACTTATTTTATTAAATATCATCTCCACCAAACAGGACAAGCTTGCATCTGTTATAGTTTTGGAGAAAAATGTGTTCATTTCATGTATGCGCGAAATGCCTTAAAAATGGCTTTAAAATGAATTTGGAGCATGGAGACGATTATCTCGGGATTGCAAGATAACCAAACAAAACTTTTAGTGGATTTCTACTTATTTTATTAAATATCATCTCCACCAAACAGGACAAGCTTGCATCTGTTATAGTTTTGGAGAAAAATGTGTTCATTTCATTTATGCGCGAAATAACTTAGAAATGGGTTTTAATAGCATTTGAAGCATGGAGACGATTATCTCGAGATTGCAAGATAACCAAACAAAACTTTTAGTGGATTTCTACTTATTTTATTAAATATCATCTCCACCAAACAGGACAAGCTTGCATCTGTTATAGTTTTGGAGAAAAATGTGTTCATTTCATGTATGCGCGAAATGCCTTAAAAATGGCTTTAAAATGGATTTGGAGCATGGAGACGATTATCTCGGGATTGCAAGATAACCAAACAAAACTTTTAGTGGATTTCTACTTATTTTATTAAATATCATCTCCACCAAACAGGACAAGCTTGCATCTGTTATAGTTTTGGAGAAAAATGTGTTCATTTCATTTATGCGCGAAATGCCTTAGAAATGGGTTTTAATAGCATTTGAAGCATGGAGACGATTATCTCGAGATTGCAAGATAACCAAACAAAACTTTTAGTGGATTTCTACTTATTTTATTAAATATCATCTCCACCAAACAGGACAAGCTTGCATCTGTTATAGTTTTGGAGAAAAATGTGTTCATTTCATGTATGCGCGAAATGCCTTAAAAATGGCTTTAAAATGGATTTGGAGCATGGAGACGATTATCTCGGGATTGCAAGATAACCAAACAAAACTTTTAGTGGATTTCTACTTATTTTATTAAATATCATCTCCACCAAACAGGACAAGCTTGCATCTGTTATAGTTTTGGAGAAAAATGTGTTCATTTCATGTATGCGCGAAATGCCTTAAAAATGGCTTTAAAATGGATTTGGAGCATGGAGACGATTATCTCGGGATTGCAAGATAACCAAACAAAACTTTTAGTGGATTTCTACTTATTTTATTAAATATCATCTCCACCAAACAGGACAAGCTTGCATCTGTTATAGTTTTGGAGAAAAATGTGTTCATTTCATGTATGCGCGAAATGCCTTAAAAATGGCTTTAAAATGGATTTGGAGCATGGAGACGATTATCTCGGGATTGCAAGATAACCAAACAAAACTTTTAGTGGATTTCTACTTATTTTATTAAATATCATCTCCACCAAACAGGACAAGCTTGCATGTGTTATAGTTTTGGAGAAAAATGTGTTCATTTCATGTATGCGCAAAATGCCTTTGAAATGGCTTTAAAATGGATTTGGAGCATGGAGACGATTATCTCAGGATGGCAATATAAACAAACGAAACTTTTAGTAGATTTCTACTTATTTTATTAAATATTATCTCCACCAAACAGGACAAGCTTGCATCTGTTATAGTTTTGGAGAAAAATGTGTTCATTTCATGTATGCGCGAAATGCCTTAAAAATGGCTTTAAAATGGATTTGGAGCATGGAGACGATTATCTCGGGATTGCAAGATAACCAAACAAAACTTTTAGTGGATTTCTACTTATTTTATTAAATATCATCTCCACCAAACAGGACAAGCTTGCATCTGTTATAGTTTTAAAGAAAAATGTGTTCATTTCATTTATGCGCGAAATGCCTTAGAAATGGGTTTTAAGAGCATTTGAAGCATGGAGACGATTATCTCGAGATTGCAAGATAACCAAACAAAACTTTTAGTGGATTTCTACTTATTTTATTAAATATCATCTCCACCAAACAGGACAAGCTTGCATCTGTTATAGTTTTGGAGAAAAATGTGTTCATTTCATGTATGCACGAAATGCCTTAAAAATGGCTTTAAAATGGATTTGGAGCATGGAGACGATTATCTCGGGATTGCAAGATAACCAAACAAAACTTTTAGTGGATTTCTACTTATTTTATTAAATATCATCTCCACCAAACAGGACAAGCTTGCATCTGTTAAAGTTTTGGAGAAAAATGTGTTCATTTCATTTATGCGCGAAATGCCTTAGAAATGGGTTTTAATAGCATTTGAAGCATGGAGACGATTATCTCGAGATTGCAAGATAACCAAACAAAACTTTTAGTGGATTTCTACTTATTTTATTAAATATCATCTCCACCAAACAGGACAAGCTTGCATCTGTTATAGTTTTGGAGAAAAATGTGTTCATTTCATGTATGCGCGAAATGCCTTAAAAATGGCTTTAAAATGGATTTGGAGCATGGAGACGATTATCTCGGGATTGCAAGATAACCAAACAAAACTTTTAGTGGATTTCTACTTATTTTATTAAATATCATCTCCACCAAACAGGACAAGCTTGCATCTGTTATAGTTTTGGAGAAAAATGTGTTCATTTCATGTATGCGCAAAATGCCTTTGAAATGGCTTTAAAATGGATTTGGAGCATGGAGACGATTATCTCAGGATGGCAATATAAACAAACGAAACTTTTAGTAGATTTCTACTTATTTTATTAAATATTATCTCCACCAAACAGGACAAGCTTGCATCTGTTATAGTTTTGGAGAAAAATGTGTTCATTTCATGTATGCGCGAAATGCCTTAAAAATGGCTTTAAAATGGATTTGGAGCATGGAGACGATTATCTCGGGATTGCAAGATAACCAAACAAAACTTTTAGTGGATTTCTACTTATTTTATTAAATATCATCTCCACTAAACAGGACAAGCTTGCATCTGTTATAGTTTTAAAGAAAAATGTGTTCATTTCATTTATGCGCGAAATGCCTTAGAAATGGGTTTTAAGAGCATTTGAAGCATGGAGACGATTATCTCGAGATTGCAAGATAACCAAACAAAACTTTTAGTGGATTTCTACTTATTTTATTAAATATCATCTCCACCAAACAGGACAAGCTTGCATCTGTTATAGTTTTGGAGAAAAATGTGTTCATTTCATGTATGCGCGAAATGCCTTAAAAATGGCTTTAAAATGGATTTGGAGCATGGAGACGATTATCTCGGGATTGCAAGATAACCAAACAAAACTTTTAGTGGATTTCTACTTATTTTATTAAATATCATCTCCACCAAACAGGACAAGCTTGCATGTGTTATAGTTTTGGAGAAAAATGTGTTCATTTCATGTATGCGCAAAATGCCTTTGAAATGGCTTTAAAATGGATTTGGAGCATGGAGACGATTATCTCAGGATGGCAATATAAACAAACGAAACTTTTAGTAGATTTCTACTTATTTTATTAAATATTATCTCCACCAAACAGGACAAGCTTGCATCTGTTATAGTTTTGGAGAAAAATGTGTTCATTTCATGTATGCGCGAAATGCCTTAAAAATGGCTTTAAAATGGATTTGGAGCATGGAGACGATTATCTCGGGATTGCAAGATAACCAAACAAAACTTTTAGTGGATTTCTACTTATTTTATTAAATATCATCTCCACCAAACAGGACAAGCTTGCATCTGTTATAGTTTTAAAGAAAAATGTGTTCATTTCATTTATGCGCAAAATGCCTTAGAAATGGGTTTTAAGAGCATTTGAAGCATGGAGACGATTATCTCGAGATTGCAAGATAACCAAACAAAACTTTTAGTGGATTTCTACTTATTTTATTAAATATCATCTCCACCAAACAGGACAAGCTTGCATCTGTTATAGTTTTGGAGAAAAATGTGTTCATTTCATGTATGCGCGAAATGCCTTAAAAATGGCTTTAAAATGGATTTGGAGCATGGAGACGATTATCTCGGGATTGCAAGATAACCAAACAAAACTTTTAGTGGATTTCTACTTATTTTATTAAATATCATCTCCACCAAACAGGACAAGCTTGCATCTGTTATAGTTTTGGAGAAAAATGTGTTCATTTCATTTATGCGCGAAATAACTTAGAAATGGGTTTTAATAGCATTTGAAGCATGGAGACGATTATCTCGAGATTGCAAGATAACCAAACAAAACTTTTAGTGGATTTCTACTTATTTTATTAAATATCATCTCCACCAAACAGGACAAGCTTGCATCTGTTATAGTTTTGGAGAAAAATGTGTTCATTTCATGTATGCGCGAAATGCCTTAAAAATGGCTTTAAAATGGATTTGGAGCATGGAGACGATTATCTCGGGATTGCAAGATAACCAAACAAAACTTTTAGTGGATTTCTACTTATTTTATTAAATATCATCTCCACCAAACAGGACAAGCTTGCATCTGTTATAGTTTTAAAGAAAAATGTGTTCATTTCATTTATGCGCGAAATGCCTTAGAAATGGGTTTTAAGAGCATTTGAAGCATGGAGACGATTATCTCGAGATTGCAAGATAACCAAACAAAACTTTTAGTGGATTTCTACTTATTTTATTAAATATCATCTCCACCAAACAGGACAAGCTTGCATCTGTTATAGTTTTGGAGAAAAATGTGTTCATTTCATGTATGCACGAAATGCCTTAAAAATGGCTTTAAAATGGATTTGGAGCATGGAGACGATTATCTCGGGATTGCAAGATAACCAAACAAAACTTTTAGTGGATTTCTACTTATTTTATTAAATATCATCTCCACCAAACAGGACAAGCTTGCATCTGTTATAGTTTTAAAGAAAAATGTGTTCATTTCATTTATGCGCAAAATGCCTTAGAAATGGGTTTTAAGAGCATTTGAAGCATGGAGACGATTATCTCGAGATTGCAAGATAACCAAACAAAACTTTTAGTGGATTTCTACTTATTTTATTAAATATCATCTCCACCAAACAGGACAAGCTTGCATCTGTTATAGTTTTGGAGAAAAATGTGTTCATTTCATGTATGCGCGAAATGCCTTAAAAATGGCTTTAAAATGGATTTGGAGCATGGAGACGATTATCTCGGGATTGCAAGATAACCAAACAAAACTTTTAGTGGATTTCTACTTATTTTATTAAATATCATCTCCACCAAACAGGACAAGCTTGCATCTGTTATAGTTTTGGAGAAAAATGTGTTCATTTCATTTATGCGCGAAATAACTTAGAAATGGGTTTTAATAGCATTTGAAGCATGGAGACGATTATCTCGAGATTGCAAGATAACCAAACAAAACTTTTAGTGGATTTCTACTTATTTTATTAAATATCATCTCCACCAAACAGGACAAGCTTGCATCTGTTATAGTTTTGGAGAAAAATGTGTTCATTTCATGTATGCGCGAAATGCCTTAAAAATGGCTTTAAAATGGATTTGGAGCATGGAGACGATTATCTCGGGATTGCAAGATAACCAAACAAAACTTTTAGTGGATTTCTACTTATTTTATTAAATATCATCTCCACCAAACAGGACAAGCTTGCATCTGTTATAGTTTTGGAGAAAAATGTGTTCATTTCATGTATGCGCAAAATGCCTTTGAAATGGCTTTAAAATGGATTTGGAGCATGGAGACGATTATCTCAGGATGGCAATATAAACAAACGAAACTTTTAGTAGATTTCTACTTATTTTATTAAATATTATCTCCACCAAACAGGACAAGCTTGCATCTGTTATAGTTTTGGAGAAAAATGTGTTCATTTCATGTATGCGCGAAATGCCTTAAAAATGGCTTTAAAATGGATTTGGAGCATGGAGACGATTATCTCGGGATTGCAAGATAACCAAACAAAACTTTTAGTGGATTTCTACTTATTTTATTAAATATCATCTCCACTAAACAGGACAAGCTTGCATCTGTTATAGTTTTAAAGAAAAATGTGTTCATTTCATTTATGCGCGAAATGCCTTAGAAATGGGTTTTAAGAGCATTTGAAGCATGGAGACGATTATCTCGAGATTGCAAGATAACCAAACAAAACTTTTAGTGGATTTCTACTTATTTTATTAAATATCATCTCCACTAAACAGGACAAGCTTGCATCTGTTATAGTTTTAAAGAAAAATGTGTTCATTTCATTTATGCGCGAAATGCCTTAGAAATGGGTTTTAAGAGCATTTGAAGCATGGAGACGATTATCTCGAGATTGCAAGATAACCAAACAAAACTTTTAGTGGATTTCTACTTATTTTATTAAATATCATCTCCACCAAACAGGACAAGCTTGCATCTGTTATAGTTTTGGAGAAAAATGTGTTCATTTCATGTATGCGCGAAATGCCTTAAAAATGGCTTTAAAATGGATTTGGAGCATGGAGACGATTATCTCGGGATTGCAAGATAACCAAACAAAACTTTTAGTGGATTTCTACTTATTTTATTAAATATCATCTCCACCAAACAGGACAAGCTTGCATGTGTTATAGTTTTGGAGAAAAATGTGTTCATTTCATGTATGCGCAAAATGCCTTTGAAATGGCTTTAAAATGGATTTGGAGCATGGAGACGATTATCTCAGGATGGCAATATAAACAAACGAAACTTTTAGTAGATTTCTACTTATTTTATTAAATATTATCTCCACCAAACAGGACAAGCTTGCATCTGTTATAGTTTTGGAGAAAAATGTGTTCATTTCATGTATGCGCGAAATGCCTTAAAAATGGCTTTAAAATGGATTTGGAGCATGGAGACGATTATCTCGGGATTGCAAGATAACCAAACAAAACTTTTAGTGGATTTCTACTTATTTTATTAAATATCATCTCCACCAAACAGGACAAGCTTGCATCTGTTATAGTTTTAAAGAAAAATGTGTTCATTTCATTTATGCGCAAAATGCCTTAGAAATGGGTTTTAAGAGCATTTGAAGCATGGAGACGATTATCTCGAGATTGCAAGATAACCAAACAAAACTTTTAGTGGATTTCTACTTATTTTATTAAATATCATCTCCACCAAACAGGACAAGCTTGCATCTGTTATAGTTTTGGAGAAAAATGTGTTCATTTCATGTATGCGCGAAATGCCTTAAAAATGGCTTTAAAATGGATTTGGAGCATGGAGACGATTATCTCGGGATTGCAAGATAACCAAACAAAACTTTTAGTGGATTTCTACTTATTTTATTAAATATCATCTCCACCAAACAGGACAAGCTTGCATCTGTTATAGTTTTGGAGAAAAATGTGTTCATTTCATTTATGCGCGAAATAACTTAGAAATGGGTTTTAATAGCATTTGAAGCATGGAGACGATTATCTCGAGATTGCAAGATAACCAAACAAAACTTTTAGTGGATTTCTACTTATTTTATTAAATATCATCTCCACCAAACAGGACAAGCTTGCATCTGTTATAGTTTTGGAGAAAAATGTGTTCATTTCATGTATGCGCGAAATGCCTTAAAAATGGCTTTAAAATGGATTTGGAGCATGGAGACGATTATCTCGGGATTGCAAGATAACCAAACAAAACTTTTAGTGGATTTCTACTTATTTTATTAAATATCATCTCCACCAAACAGGACAAGCTTGCATCTGTTATAGTTTTAAAGAAAAATGTGTTCATTTCATTTATGCGCGAAATGCCTTAGAAATGGGTTTTAAGAGCATTTGAAGCATGGAGACGATTATCTCGAGATTGCAAGATAACCAAACAAAACTTTTAGTGGATTTCTACTTATTTTATTAAATATCATCTCCACCAAACAGGACAAGCTTGCATCTGTTATAGTTTTGGAGAAAAATGTGTTCATTTCATGTATGCACGAAATGCCTTAAAAATGGCTTTAAAATGGATTTGGAGCATGGAGACGATTATCTCGGGATTGCAAGATAACCAAACAAAACTTTTAGTGGATTTCTACTTATTTTATTAAATATCATCTCCACCAAACAGGACAAGCTTGCATCTGTTATAGTTTTGGAGAAAAATGTGTTCATTTCATTTATGCGCGAAATGCCTTAGAAATGGGTTTTAATAGCATTTGAAGCATGGAGACGATTATCTCGAGATTGCAAGATAACCAAACAAAACTTTTAGTGGATTTCTACTTATTTTATTAAATATCATCTCCACCAAACAGGACAAGCTTGCATCTGTTATAGTTTTGGAGAAAAATGTGTTCATTTCATGTATGCGCGAAATGCCTTAAAAATGGCTTTAAAATGGATTTGGAGCATGGAGACGATTATCTCGGGATTGCAAGATAACCAAACAAAACTTTTAGTGGATTTCTACTTATTTTATTAAATATCATCTCCACCAAACAGGACAAGCTTGCATCTGTTATAGTTTTGGAGAAAAATGTGTTCATTTCATGTATGCGCAAAATGCCTTTGAAATGGCTTTAAAATGGATTTGGAGCATGGAGACGATTATCTCAGGATGGCAATATAAACAAACGAAACTTTTAGTAGATTTCTACTTATTTTATAAAATATTATCTCCACCAAACAGGACAAGCTTGCATCTGTTATAGTTTTGGAGAAAAATGTGTTCATTTCATGTATGCGCGAAATGCCTTAAAAATGGCTTTAAAATGGATTTGGAGCATGGAGACGATTATCTCGGGATTGCAAGATAACCAAACAAAACTTTTAGTGGATTTCTACTTATTTTATTAAATATCATCTCCACTAAACAGGACAAGCTTGCATCTGTTATAGTTTTAAAGAAAAATGTGTTCATTTCATTTATGCGCGAAATGCCTTAGAAATGGGTTTTAAGAGCATTTGAAGCATGGAGACGATTATCTCGAGATTGCAAGATAACCAAACAAAACTTTTAGTGGATTTCTACTTATTTTATTAAATATCATCTCCACCAAACAGGACAAGCTTGCATCTGTTATAGTTTTGGAGAAAAATGTGTTCATTTCATGTATGCGCGAAATGCCTTAAAAATGGCTTTAAAATGGATTTGGAGCATGGAGACGATTATCTCGGGATTGCAAGATAACCAAACAAAACTTTTAGTGGATTTCTACTTATTTTATTAAATATCATCTCCACCAAACAGGACAAGCTTGCATGTGTTATAGTTTTGGAGAAAAATGTGTTCATTTCATGTATGCGCAAAATGCCTTTGAAATGGCTTTAAAATGGATTTGGAGCATGGAGACGATTATCTCAGGATGGCAATATAAACAAACGAAACTTTTAGTAGATTTCTACTTTTTTTATTAAATATTATCTCCACCAAACAGGACAAGCTTGCATCTGTTATAGTTTTGGAGAAAAATGTGTTCATTTCATGTATGCGCGAAATGCCTTAAAAATGGCTTTAAAATGGATTTGGAGCATGGAGACGATTATCTCGGGATTGCAAGATAACCAAACAAAACTTTTAGTGGATTTCTACTTATTTTATTAAATATCATCTCCACCAAAGGACAAGCTTGCATCTGTTATAGTTTTGGAGAAAAATGTGTTCATTTCATGTATGCGCGAAATGCCTTAAAAATGGCTTTAAAATGGATTTGGAGCATGGAGACGATTATCTCGGGATTGCAAGATAACCAAACAAAACTTTTAGTGGATTTCTACTTATTTTATCAAATATCATCTCCACCAAACAGGACAAGCTTGCATCTGTTATAGTTTTGGAGAAAAATGTGTTCATTTCATTTATGCGCGAAATGCCTTAGAAATGGGTTTTAATAGCATTTGAAGCATGGAGACGATTATCTCGAGATTGCAAGATAACCAAACAAAACTTTTAGTGGATTTCTACTTATTTTATTAAATATCACCTCCACCAAACAGGACAAGCTTGCATCTGTTATAGTTTTGGAGAAAAATGTGTTCATTTCATGTATGCGCGAAATGGCTTTAAAATGGATTTGGAGCATGGAGACGATTATCTCGGGATTGCAAGATAACCAAACAAAACTTTTAGTGGATTTCTACTTATTTTATTAAATATCATCTCCACCAAACAGGACAAGCTTGCATCTGTTATAGTTTTGGAGAAAAATGTGTTCATTTCATGTATGCGCAAAATGCCTTTGAAATGGCTTTAAAATGGATTTGGAGCATGGAGACGATTATCTCAGGAAGGCAATATAAACAAACGAAACTTTTAGTAGATTTCTACTTATTTTATTAAATATTATCTCCACCAAACAGGACAAGCTTGCATCTGTTATAGTTTTGGACAAAAATGTGTTCATTTCATGTATGCGCGAAATGCCTTAAAAATGGCTTTAAAATGGATTTGGAGCATGGAGACGATTATCTCGGGATTGCAAGATAACCAAACAAAACTTTTAGTGGATTTCTACTTATTTTATTAAATATCATCTCCACCAAACAGGACAAGCTTGCATCTGTTATAGTTTTGGAGAAAAATGTGTTCATTTCATGTATGCGCAAAATGCCTTTGAAATGGCTTTAAAATGGATTTGGAGCATGGAGACGATTATCTCAGGAAGGCAATATAAACAAACGAAACTTTTAGTAGATTTCTACTTATTTTATTAAATATTATCTCCACCAAACAGGACAAGCTTGCATCTGTTATAGTTTTGGACAAAAATGTGTTCATTTCATGTATGCGCGAAATGCCTTAAAAATGGCTTTAAAATGGATTTGGAGCATGGAGACGATTATCTCGGGATTGCAAGATAACCAAACAAAACTTTTAGTGGATTTCTACTTATTTTATTAAATATCATCTCCACCAAACAGGACAAGCTTGCATCTGTTATAGTTTTAAAGAAAAATGTGTTCATTTCATTTATGCGCGAAATGCCTTAGAAATGGGTTTTAAGAGCATTTGAAGCATGGAGACGATTATCTCGAGATTGCAAGATAACCAAACAAAACTTTTAGTGGATTTCTACTTATTTTATTAAATATCATCTCCACCAAACAGGACAAGCTTGCATCTGTTATAGTTTTGGAGAAAAATGTGTTCATTTCATGTATGCGCGAAATGCCTTAAAAATGGCTTTAAAATGGATTTGGAGCATGGAGACGATTATCTCGGGATTGCAAGATAACCAAACAAAACTTTTAGTGGATTTCTACTTATTTTATTAAATATCATCTCCACCAAACAGGACAAGCTTGCATCTGTTATAGTTTTGGAGAAAAATGTGTTCATTTCATTTATGCGCGAAATGCCTTAGAAATGGGTTTTAATAGCATTTGAAGCATGGAGACGATTATCTCGAGATTGCAAGATAACCAAACAAAACTTTTAGTGGATTTCTACTTATTTTATTAAATATCATCTCCACCAAACAGGACAAGCTTGCATCTGTTATAGTTTTGGAGAAAAATGTGTTCATTTCATGTATGCGCGAAATGCCTTAAAAATGGCTTTAAAATGGATTTGGAGCATGGAGACGATTATCTCGGGATTGCAAGATAACCAAACAAAACTTTTAGTGGATTTCTACTTATTTTATTAAATATCATCTCCACCAAACAGGACAAGCTTGCATGTGTTATAGTTTTGGAGAAAAATGTGTTCATTTCATGTATGCGCAAAATGCCTTTGAAATGGCTTTAAAATGGATTTGGAGCATGGAGACGATTATCTCAGGATGGCAATATAAACAAACGAAACTTTTAGTAGATTTCTACTTATTTTATTAAATATTATCTCCACCAAACAGGACAAGCTTGCATCTGTTATAGTTTTGGAGAAAAATGTGTTCATTTCATGTATGCGCGAAATGCCTTAAAAATGGCTTTAAAATGGATTTGGAGCATGGAGACGATTATCTCGGGATTGCAAGATAACCAAACAAAACTTTTAGTGGATTTCTACTTATTTTATTAAATATCATCTCCACCAAACAGGACAAGCTTGCATCTGTTATAGTTTTGGAGAAAAATGTGTTCATTTCATGTATGCGCGAAATGCCTTAAAAATGGCTTTAAAATGGATTTGGAGCATGGAGACGATTATCTCAGGATGGCAATATAAACAAACGAAACTTTTAGTAGATTTCTACTTATTTTATTAAATATTATCTCCACCAAACAGGACAAGCTTGCATCTGTTATAGTTTTGGAGAAAAATGTGTTCATTTCATGTATGCGCGAAATGCCTTAAAAATGGCTTTAAAATGGATTTGGAGCATGGAGACGATTATCTCGGGATTGCAAGATAACCAAACAAAACTTTTAGTGGATTTCTACTTATTTTATTAAATATCATCTCCACCAAACAGGACAAGCTTGCATCTGTTATAGTTTTAAAGAAAAATGTGTTCATTTCATTTATGCGCGAAATGCCTTAGAAATGGATTTTAAGAGCATTTGAAGCATGGAGACGATTATCTCGAGATTGCAAGATAACCAAACAAAACTTTTAGTGGATTTCTACTTATTTTATTAAATATTATCTCCACCAAACAGGACAAGCTTGCATCTGTTATAGTTTTGGAGAAAAATGTGTTCATTTCATGTATGCGCGAAATGCCTTAAAAATGGCTTTAAAATGGATTTGGAGCATGGAGACGATTATCTCGGGATTGCAAGATAACCAAACAAAACTTTTGGTGGATTTCTACTTATTTTATTAAATATCATCTCCACCAAACAGGACAAGCTTGCATCTGTTATAGTTTTGGAGAAAAATGTGTTCATTTCATGTATGCGCGAAATGCCTTAAAAATGGCTTTAAAATGGATTTGGAGCATGGAGACGATTATCTCGGGATTGCAAGATAACCAAACAAAACTTTTAGTGGATTTCTACTTATTTTATTAAATATCATCTCCACCAAACAGGACAAGCTTGCATCTGTTATAGTTTTGGAGAAAAATGTGTTCATTTCATTTATGCGCGAAATGCCTTAGAAATGGGTTTTAATAGCATTTGAAGCATGGAGACGATTATCTCGAGATTGCAAGATAACCAAACAAAACTTTTAGTGGATTTCTACTTATTTTATTAAATATCATCTCCACCAAACAGGACAAGCTTGCATCTGTTATAGTTTTGGAGAAAAATGTGTTCATTTCATGTATGCGCGAAATGCCTTAAAAATGGCTTTAAAATGGATTTGGAGCATGGAGACGATTATCTCGGGATTGCAAGATAACCAAACAAAACGTTTAGTGGATTTCTACTTATTTTATTAAATATCATCTCCACCAAACAGGACAAGCTTGCATGTGTTATAGTTTTGGACAAAAATGTGTTCATTTCATGTATGCGCAAAATGCCTTTGAAATGGCTTTAAAATGGATTTGGAGCATGGAGACGATTATCTCAGGATGGCAATATAAACAAACGAAACTTTTAGTAGATTTCTACTTATTTTATTAAATATTATCTCCACCAAACAGGACAAGCTTGCATCTGTTATAGTTTTGGAGAAAAATGTGTTCATTTCATGTATGCGCGAAATGCCTTAAAAATGGCTTTAAAATGGATTTGGAGCATGGAGACGATTATCTCGGGATTGCAAGATAACCAAACAAAACTTTTAGTGGATTTCTACTTATTTTATTAAATATCATCTCCACCAAACAGGACAAGCTTGCATCTGTTATAGTTTTGGAGAAAAATGTGTTCATTTCATGTATGCGCGAAATGCCTTAAAAATGGCTTTAAAATGGATTTGGAGCATGGAGACGATTATCTCGGGATTGCAAGATAACCAAACAAAACTTTTAGTGGATTTCTACTTATTTTATTAAATATCATCTCCACCAAACAGGACAAGCTTGCATCTGTTATAGTTTTGGAGAAAAATGTGTTCATTTCATGTATGCGCGAAATGCCTTAAAAATGGCTTTAAAATGGATTTGGAGCATGGAGACGATTATCTCGGGATTGCAAGATAACCAAACAAAACTTTTGGTGGATTTCTACTTATTTTATTAAATATCATCTCCACCAAACAGGACAAGCTTGCATCTGTTATAGTTTTGGAGAAAAATGTGTTCATTTCATTTATGCGCGAAATGCCTTAGAAATGGGTTTTAATAGCATTTTAAGCATGGAGACGATTATCTCGAGATTGCAAGATAACCAAACAAAACTTTTAGTGGATTTCTACTTATTTTATTAAATATCATCTCCACCAAACAGGACAAGCTTGCATCTGTTATAGTTTTGGAGAAAAATGTGTTCATTTCATGTATGCGCGAAATGCCTTAAAAATGGCTTTAAAATGGATTTGGAGCATGGAGACGATTATCTCGGGATTGCAAGATAACCAAACAAAACTTTTAGTGGATTTCTACTTATTTTATTAAATATCATCTCCACCAAACAGGACAAGCTTGCATGTGTTATAGTTTTGGAGAAAAATGTGTTCATTTCATGTATGCGCAAAATGCCTTTGAAATGGCTTTAAAATGGATTTGGAGCATGGAGACGATTATCTCAGGATGGCAATATAAACAAACGAAACTTTTAGTAGATTTCTACTTATTTTATTAAATATTATCTCCACCAAACAGGACAAGCTTGCATCTGTTATAGTTTTGGAGAAAAATGTGTTCATTTCATGTATGCGCGAAATGCCTTAAAAATGGCTTTAAAATGGATTTGGAGCATGGAGACGATTATCTCGGGATTGCAAGATAACCAAACAAAACTTTTAGTGGATTTCTACTTATTTTATTAAATATCATCTCCACCAAACAGGACAAGCTTGCATCTGTTATAGTTTAGGAGAAAAATGTGTTCATTTCATGTATGCGCGAAATGCCTTAAAAATGGCTTTAAAATGGATTTGGAGCATGGAGACGATTATCTCGGGATTGCAAGATAACCAAACAAAACTTTTAGTGGATTTCTACTTATTTTATTAAATATCATCTCTACCAAACAGGACAAGCTTGCATCTGTTATAGTTTTGGAGAAAAATGTGTTCATTTCATGTATGCGCAAAATGCCTTTGAAATGGCTTTAAAATGGATTTGGAGCATGGAGACGATTATCTCAGGATGGCAATATAAACAAACGAAACTTTTAGTAGATTTCTACTTATTTTATTAAATATTATCTCCACCAAACAGGACAAGCTTGCATCTGTTATAGTTTTGGAGAAAAATGTGTTCATTTCATGTATGCGCGAAATGCCTTAAAAATGGCTTTAAAATTTATTTGGAGCATGGAGACGATTATCTCGGGATTGCAAGATAACCAAACAAAACTTTTAGTGGATTTCTACTTATTTTATTAAATATCATCTCCACCAAACAGGACAAGCTTGCATCTGTTATAGTTTTAAAGAAAAATGTGTTCATTTCATTTATGCGCGAAATGCCTTAGAAATGGGTTTTAAGAGCATTTGAAGCATGGAGACGATTATCTCGAGATTGCAAGATAACCAAACAAAACTTTTAGTGGATTTCTACTTATTTTATTAAATATCATCTCCACCAAACAGGACAAGCTTGCATCTGTTATAGTTTTGGAGAAAAATGTGTTCATTTCATGTATGCGCGAAATGCCTTAAAAATGGCTTTAAAATGGATTTGGAGCATGGAGACGATTATCTCGAAATTGCAAGATAACCAAACAAAACTTTTAGTGGATTTCTACTTATTTTATTAAATATCATCTCCACCAAACAGGACAAGCTTGCATCTGTTATAGTTTTGGAGAAAAATGTGTTCATTTCATTTATTCGCGAAATGCCTTAGAAATGGGTTTTAATAGCATTTGAAGCATGGAGACGATTATCTCGAGATTGCAAGATAACCAAACAAAACTTTTAGTGGATTTCTACTTATTTTATTAAATATCATCTCCACCAAACAGGACAAGCTTGCTTCTGTTATAGTTTTGGAGAAAAATGTGTTCATTTCATGTATGCGCGAAATGCCTTAAAAATGGCTTTAAAATGGATTTGGAGCATGGAGACGATTATCTCGGGATTGCAAGATAACCAAACAAAACTTTTAGTGGATTTCTACTTATTTTATTAAATATCATCTCCACCAAACAGGACAAGCTTGCATGTGTTATAGTTTTGGAGAAAAATGTGTTCATTTCATGTATGCGCAAAATGCCTTTGAAATGGCTTTAAAATGGATTTGGAGCATGGAGACGATTATCTCAGGATGGCAATATAAACAAACGAAACTTTTAGTAGATTTCTACTTATTTTATTAAATATTATCTCCACCAAACAGGACAAGCTTGCATCTGTTATAGTTTTGGAGAAAAATGTGTTCATTTCATGTATGCGCGAAATGCCTTAAAAATGGCTTTAAAATGGATTTGGAGCATGGAGACGATTATCTCGGGATTGCAAGATAACCAAACAAAACTTTTAGTGGATTTCTACTTATTTTATTAAATATCATCTCCACCAAACAGGACAAGCTTGCATCTGTTATAGTTTTAAAGAAAAATGTGTTCATTTCATGTATGCGCGAAATGCCTTAAAAATGGCTTTAAAATGGATTTGGAGCATGGAGACGATTATCTCGGGATTGCAAGATAACCAAACAAAACTTTTAGTGGATTTCTACTTATTTTATTAAATATCATCTCCACCAAACAGGACAAGCTTGCATCTGTTATAGTTTTGGAGAAAAATGTGTTCATTTCATGTATGCGCGAAATGCCTTAAAAATGGCTTTAAAATGGATTTGGAGCATGGAGACGATTATCTCGGAATTGCAAGATAACCAAACAAAACTTTTAGTGGATTTCTACTTATTTTATTAAATATCATCTCCACCAAACAGGACAAGCTTGCATGTGTTATAGTTTTGGAGAAAAATGTGTTCATTTCATGTATGCGCAAAATGCCTTTGAAATGGCTTTAAAATGGATTTGGAGCATGGAGACGATTATCTCAGGATGGCAATATAAACAAACGAAACTTTTAGTAGATTTCTACTTATTTTATTAAATATTATCTCCACCAAACAGGACAAGCTTGCATCTGTTATAGTTTTGGAGAAAAATGTGTTCATTTCATGTATGCGCGAAATGCCTTAAAAATGGCTTTAAAATGGATTTGGAGCATGGAGACGATTATCTCGGGATTGCAAGATAACCAAACAAAACTTTTAGTGGATTTCTACTTATTTTATTAAATATCATCTCCACCAAACAGGACAAGCTTGCATCTGTTATAGTTTTGGAGAAAAATGTGTTCATTTCATGTATGCGCGAAATGCCTTAAAAATGGCTTTAAAATGGATTTGGAGCATGGAGACGATTATCTCGGGATTGCAAGATAACCAAACAAAACTTTTAGTGGATTTCTACTTATTTTATTAAATATCATCTCCACCAAACAGGACAAGCTTGCATCTGTTATAGTTTTGGAGAAAAATGTGTTCATTTCATGTATGCGCAAAATGCCTTTGAAATGGCTTTAAAATGGATTTGGAGCATGGAGACGATTATCTCAGGATGGCAATATAAACAAACGAAACTTTTAGTAGATTTCTACTTATTTTATTAAATATTATCTCCACCAAACAGGACAAGCTTGCATCTGTTATAGTTTTGGAGAAAAATGTGTTCATTTTATTTATGCGCGAAATGCCTTAGAAATGGGTTTTAAGAGCATTTGAAGCATGGAGACGATTATCTCGAGATTGCAAGATAACCAAACAAAACTTTTAGTGGATTTCTACTTATTTTATTAAATATCATCTCCACCAAACAGGACAAGCTTGCATCTGTTATAGTTTTGGAGAAAAATGTGTTCATTTCATGTATGCGCGAAATGCCTTAAAAATGGCTTTAAAATGGATTTGGAGCATGGAGACGATTATCTCGGGATTGCAAGATAACCAAACAAAACTTTTAGTGGATTTCTACTTATTTTATTAAATATCATCTCCACCAAACAGGACAAGCTTGCATGTGTTATAGTTTTGGAGAAAAATGTGTTCATTTCATGTATGCGCAAAATGCCTTTGAAATGGCTTTAAAATGGATTTGGAGCATGGAGACGATTATCTCAGGATGGCAATATAAACAAACGAAACTTTTAGTAGATTTCTACTTATTTTATTAAATATTATCTCCACCAAACAGGACAAGCTTGCATCTGTTATAGTTTTGGAGAAAAATGTGTTCATTTCATGTATGCGCGAAATGCCTTAAAAATGGCTTTAAAATAGATTTGGAGCATGGAGACGATTATCTCGGGATTGCAAGATAACCAAACAAAACTTTTAGTGGATTTCTACTTATTTTATTAAATATCATCTCCACCAAACAGGACAAGCTTGCATCTGTTATAGTTTTGGAGAAAAATGTGTTCATTTCATGTATGCGCGAAATGCCTTAAAAATGGCTTTAAAATGGATTTGGAGCATGGAGACGATTATCTCGGGATTGCAAGATAAC
Organism: Anomaloglossus baeobatrachus; assembly: GCF_048569485.1. Classification (NCBI taxonomy): domain Eukaryota; kingdom Metazoa; phylum Chordata; class Amphibia; order Anura; family Aromobatidae; genus Anomaloglossus; species Anomaloglossus baeobatrachus. Next base: position 126,284 of record NW_027444913.1, read on the forward strand.
CAAACAAAACTTTTAGTGGATTTCTACTTATTTTATTAAATATCATCTCCACCAAACAGGACAAGCTTGCATCTGTTATAGTTTTGGAGAAAAATGTGTTCATTTCATGTATGCGCAAAATGCCTTTGAAATGGCTTTAAAATGGATTTGGAGCATGGAGACGATTATCTCAGGATGGCAATATAAACAAACGAAACTTTTAGTAGATTTCTACTTATTTTATTAAATATTATCTCCACCAAACAGGACAAGCTTGCATCTGTTATAGTTTTGGAGAAAAATGTGTTCATTTCATGTATGCGCGAAATGCCTTAAAAATGGCTTTAAAATGGATTTGGAGCATGGAGACGATTATCTCGGGATTGCAAGATAACCAAACAAAACTTTTATTGGATTTCTACTTATTTTATTAAATATCATCTCCACCAAACAGGACAAGCTTGCATCTGTTATAGTTTTGGAGAAAAATGTGTTCATTTCATGTATGCGCGAAATGCCTTAAAAATGGCTTTAAAATGGATTTGGAGCATGGAGACGATTATCTCGGGATTGCAAGATAACCAAACAAAACTTTTAGTGGATTTCTACTTATTTTATTAAATATCATCTCCACCAAACAGGACAAGCTTGCATCTGTTATAGTTTTAAAGAAAAATGTGTTCATTTCATTTATGCGCGAAATGCCTTAGAAATGGATTTTAAGAGCATTTGAAGCATGGAGACGATTATCTCGAGATTGCAAGATAACCAAACAAAACTTTTAGTGGATTTCTACTTATTTTATTAAATATCATCTCCACCAAACAGGACAAGCTTGCATCTGTTATAGTTTTGGAGAAAAATGTGTTCATTTCATGTATGCGCGAAATGCCTTAAAAATGGCTTTAAAATGGATTTGGAGCATGGAGACGATTATCTCGGGATTGCAAGATAACCAAACAAAACTTTTGGTGGATTTCTACTTATTTTATTAAATATCATCTCCACCAAACAGGACAAGCTTGCATCTGTTATAGTTTTGGAGAAAAATGTGTTCATTTCATTTATGCGCGGAATGCCTTAGAAATGGGTTTTAATAGCATTTGAAGCATGGAGACGATTATCTCGAGATTGCAAGATAACCAAACAAAACTTTTAGTGGATTTCTACTTATTTTATTAAATATCATCTCCACCAAACAGGACAAGCTTGCATCTGTTATAGTTTTGGAGAAAAATGTGTTCATTTCATGTATGCGCGAAATGCCTTAAAAATGGCTTTAAAATGGATTTGGAGCATGGAGACGATTATCTCGGGATTGCAAGATAACCAAACAAAACTTTTAGTGGATTTCTACTTATTTTATTAAATATCATCTCCACCAAACAGGACAAGCTTGCATGTGTTATAGTTTTGGAGAAAAATGTGTTCATTTCATGTATGCGCAAAATGCCTTTGAAATGGCTTTAAAATGGATTTGGAGCATGGAGACGATTATCTCAGGATGGCAATATAAACAAACGAAACTTTTAGTAGATTTCTACTTATTTTATTAAATATTATCTCCACCAAACAGGACAAGCTTGCATCTGTTATAGTTTTGGAGAAAAATGTGTTCATTTCATGTATGCGCGAAATGCCTTAAAAATGGCTTTAAAATGGATTTGGAGCATGGAGACGATTATCTCGGGATTGCAAGATAACCAAACAAAACTTTTAGTGGATTTCTACTTATTTTATTAAATATCATCTCCACCAAACAGGACAAGCTTGCATCTGTTATAGTTTTGGAGAAAAATGTGTTCATTTCATGTATGCGCGAAATGCCTTAAAAATGGCTTTAAAATGGATTTGGAGCATGGAGACGATTATCTCGGGATTGCAAGATAACCAAACAAAACTTTTAGTGGATTTCTACTTATTTTATTAAATATCATCTCCACCAAACAGGACAAGCTTGCATCTGTTATAGTTTTGGAGAAAAATGTGTTCATTTCATGTATGCGCAAAATGCCTTTGAAATGGCTTTAAAATGGATTTGGAGCATGGAGACGATTATCTCAGGATGGCAATATAAACAAACGAAACTTTTAGTAGATTTCTACTTATTTTATTAAATATTATCTCCACCAAACAGGACAAGCTTGCATCTGTTATAGTTTTGGAGAAAAATGTGTTCATTTCATGTATGCGCGAAATGCCTTAAAAATGGCTTTAAAATGGATTTGGAGCATGGAGACGATTATCTCGGGATTGCAAGATAACCAAACAAAACTTTTAGTGGATTTCTACTTATTTTATTAAATATCATCTCCACCAAACAGGACAAGCTTGCATCTGTTATAGTTTTGGAGAAAAATGTGTTCATTTCATGTATGCGCGAAATGCCTTAAAAATGGCTTTAAAATGGATTTGGAGCATGGAGACGATTATCTCGGGATTGCAAGATAACCAAACAAAACTTTTAGTGGATTTCTACTTATTTTATTAAATATCATCTCCACCAAACAGGACAAGCTTGCATCTGTTATAGTTTTAAAGAAAAATGTGTTCATTTCATTTATGCGCGAAATGCCTTAGAAATGGATTTTAAGAGCATTTGAAGCATGGAGACGATTATCTCGAGATTGCAAGATAACCAAACAAAACTTTTAGTGGATTTCTACTTATTTTATTAAATATCATCTCCACCAAACAGGACAAGCTTGCATGTGTTATAGTTTTGGAGAAAAATGTGTTCATTTCATGTATGCGCAAAATGCCTTTGAAATGGCTTTAAAATGGATTTGGAGCATGGAGACGATTATCTCAGGATGGCAATATAAACAAACGAAACTTTTAGTAGATTTCTACTTATTTTATTAAATATTATCTCCACCAAACAGGACAAGCTTGCATCTGTTATAGTTTTGGAGAAAAATGTGTTCATTTCATGTATGCGCGAAATGCCTTAAAAATGGCTTTAAAATGGATTTGGAGCATGGAGACGATTATCTCGGGATTGCAAGATAACCAAACAAAACTTTTAGTGGATTTCTACTTATTTTATTAAATATCATCTCCACCAAACAGGACAAGCTTGCATCTGTTATAGTTTTAAAGAAAAATGTGTTCATTTCATTTATGCGCGAAATGCCTTAGAAATGGATTTTAAGAGCATTTGAAGCATGGAGACGATTATCTCGAGATTGCAAGATAACCAAACAAAACTTTTAGTGGATTTCTACTTATTTTATTAAATATCATCTCCACCAAACAGGACAAGCTTGCATGTGTTATAGTTTTGGAGAAAAATGTGTTCATTTCATGTATGCGCAAAATGCCTTTGAAATGGCTTTAAAATGGATTTGGAGCATGGAGACGATTATCTCAGGATGGCAATATAAACAAACGAAACTTTTAGTAGATTTCTACTTATTTTATTAAATATTATCTCCACCAAACAGGACAAGCTTGCATCTGTTATAGTTTTGGAGAAAAATGTGTTCATTTCATGTATGCGCGAAATGCCTTAAAAATGGCTTTAAAATAGATTTGGAGCATGGAGACGATTATCTCGGGATTGCAAGATAACCAAACAAAACTTTTAGTGGATTTCTACTTATTTTATTAAATATCATCTCCACCAAACAGGACAAGCTTGCATCTGTTATAGTTTTGGAGAAAAATGTGTTCATTTCATGTATGCGCGAAATGCCTTAAAAATGGCTTTAAAATGGATTTGGAGCATGGAGACGATTATCTCGGGATTGCAAGATAACCAAACAAAACTTTTAGTGGATTTCTACTTATTTTATTAAATATCATCTCCACCAAACAGGACAAGCTTGCATCTGTTATAGTTTTGGAGAAAAATGTGTTCATTTCATGTATGCGCGAAATGCCTTAAAAATGGCTTTCAAATGGATTTGGAGCATGGAGACGATTATCTCGGGATTGCAAGATAACCAAACAAAACTTTTAGTGGATTTCTACTTATTTTATTAAATATCATCTCCACCAAACAGGACAAGCTTGCATCTGTTATAGTTTTAAAGAAAAATGTGTTCATTTCATTTATGCGCGAAATGCCTTAGAAATGGATTTTAAGAGCATTTGAAGCATGGAGACGATTATCTCGAGATTGCAAGATAACCAAACAAAACTTTTAGTGGATTTCTACTTATTTTATTAAATATCATCTCCACCAAACAGGACAAGCTTGCATCTGTTATAGTTTTGGAGAAAAATGTGTTCATTTCATGTATGCGCGAAATGCCTTAAAAATGGCTTTAAAATGGATTTGGAGCATGGAGACGATTATCTCGGGATTGCAAGATAACCAAACAAAACTTTTGGTGGATTTCTACTTATTTTATTAAATATCATCTCCACCAAACAGGACAAGCTTGCATCTGTTATAGTTTTGGAGAAAAATGTGTTCATTTCATTTATGCGCGAAATGCCTTAGAAATGGGTTTTAATAGCATTTGAAGCATGGAGACGATTATCTCGAGATTGCAAGATAACCAAACAAAACTTTTAGTGGATTTCTACTTATTTTATTAAATATCATCTCCACCAAACAGGACAAGCTTGCATCTGTTATAGTTTTGGAGAAAAATGTGTTCATTTCATGTATGCGCGAAATGCCTTAAAAATGGCTTTAAAATGGATTTGGAGCATGGAGACGATTATCTCGGGATTGCAAGATAACCAAACAAAACTTTTAGTGGATTTCTACTTATTTTATTAAATATCATCTCCACCAAACAGGACAAGCTTGCATGTGTTATAGTTTTGGAGAAAAATGTGTTCATTTCATGTATGCGCAAAATGCCTTTGAAATGGCTTTAAAATGGATTTGGAGCATGGAGACGATTATCTCAGGATGGCAATATAAACAAACGAAACTTTTAGTAGATTTCTACTTATTTTATTAAATATTATCTCCACCAAACAGGACAAGCTTGCATCTGTTATAGTTTTGGAGAAAAATGTGTTCATTTCATGTATGCGCGAAATGCCTTAAAAATGGCTTTAAAATGGATTTGGAGCATGGAGACGATTATCTCGGGATTGCAAGATAACCAAACAAAACTTTTAGTGGATTTCTACTTATTTTATTAAATATCATCTCCACCAAACAGGACAAGCTTGCATCTGTTATAGTTTTGGAGAAAAATGTGTTCATTTCATGTATGCGCAAAATGCCTTTGAAATGGCTTTAAAATGGATTTGGAGCATGGAGACGATTATCTCAGGATGGCAATATAAACAAACGAAACTTTTAGTAGATTTCTACTTATTTTATTAAATATTATCTCCACCAAACAGGACAAGCTTGCATCTGTTATAGTTTTGGAGAAAAATGTGTTCATTTCATGTATGCGCGAAATGCCTTAAAAATGGCTTTAAAATGGATTTGGAGCATGGAGACGATTATCTCGGGATTGCAAGATAACCAAACAAAACTTTTAGTGGATTTCTACTTATTTTATTAAATATCATCTCCACCAAACAGGACAAGCTTGCATCTGTTATAGTTTTAAAGAAAAATGTGTTCATTTCATTTATGCGCGAAATGCCTTAGAAATGGATTTTAAGAGCATTTGAAGCATGGAGACGATTATCTCGAGATTGCAAGATAACCAAACAAAACTTTTAGTGGATTTCTACTTATTTTATTAAATATCATCTCCACCAAACAGGACAAGCTTGCATGTGTTATAGTTTTGGAGAAAAATGTGTTCATTTCATGTATGCGCAAAATGCCTTTGAAATGGCTTTAAAATGGATTTGGAGCATGGAGACGATTATCTCAGGATGGCAATATAAACAAACGAAACTTTTAGTAGATTTCTACTTATTTTATTAAATATTATCTCCACCAAACAGGACAAGCTTGCATCTGTTATAGTTTTGGAGAAAAATGTGTTCATTTCATGTATGCGCGAAATGCCTTAAAAATGGCTTTAAAATAGATTTGGAGCATGGAGACGATTATCTCGGGATTGCAAGATAACCAAACAAAACTTTTAGTGGATTTCTACTTATTTTATTAAATATCATCTCCACCAAACAGGACAAGCTTGCATCTGTTATAGTTTTGGAGAAAAATGTGTTCATTTCATGTATGCGCGAAATGCCTTAAAAATGGCTTTAAAATGGATTTGGAGCATGGAGACGATTATCTCGGGATTGCAAGATAACCAAACAAAACTTTTAGTGGATTTCTACTTATTTTATTAAATATCATCTCCACCAAACAGGACAAGCTTGCATCTGTTATAGTTTTGGAGAAAAATGTGTTCATTTCATGTATGCGCGAAATGCCTTAGAAATGGCTTTCAAATGGATTTGGAGCATGGAGACGATTATCTCGGGATTGCAAGATAACCAAACAAAACTTTTAGTGGATTTCTACTTATTTTATTAAATATCATCTCCACCAAACAGGACAAGCTTGCATCTGTTATAGTTTTAAAGAAAAATGTGTTCATTTCATTTATGCGCGAAATGCCTTAGAAATGGATTTTAAGAGCATTTGAAGCATGGAGACGATTATCTCGAGATTGCAAGATAACCAAACAAAACTTTTAGTGGATTTCTACTTATTTTATTAAATATCATCTCCACCAAACAGGACAAGCTTGCATCTGTTATAGTTTTGGAGAAAAATGTGTTCATTTCATGTATGCGCGAAATGCCTTAAAAATGGCTTTAAAATGGATTTGGAGCATGGAGACGATTATCTCGGGATTGCAAGATAACCAAACAAAACTTTTGGTGGATTTCTACTTATTTTATTAAATATCATCTCCACCAAACAGGACAAGCTTGCATCTGTTATAGTTTTGGAGAAAAATGTGTTCATTTCATTTATGCGCGAAATGCCTTAGAAATGGGTTTTAATAGCATTTGAAGCATGGAGACGATTATCTCGAGATTGCAAGATAACCAAACAAAACTTTTAGTGGATTTCTACTTATTTTATTAAATATCATCTCCACCAAACAGGACAAGCTTGCATCTGTTATAGTTTTGGAGAAAAATGTGTTCATTTCATGTATGCGCGAAATGCCTTAAAAATGGCTTTAAAATGGATTTGGAGCATGGAGACGATTATCTCGGGATTGCAAGATAACCAAACAAAACTTTTAGTGGATTTCTACTTATTTTATTAAATATCATCTCCACCAAACAGGACAAGCTTGCATGTGTTATAGTTTTGGAGAAAAATGTGTTCATTTCATGTATGCGCAAAATGCCTTTGAAATGGCTTTAAAATGGATTTGGAGCATGGAGACGATTATCTCAGGATGGCAATATAAACAAACGAAACTTTTAGTAGATTTCTACTTATTTTATTAAATATTATCTCCACCAAACAGGACAAGCTTGCATCTGTTATAGTTTTGGAGAAAAATGTGTTCATTTCATGTATGCGCGAAATGCCTTAAAAATGGCTTTAAAATGGATTTGGAGCATGGAGACGATTATCTCGGGATTGCAAGATAACCAAACAAAACTTTTAGTGGATTTCTACTTATTTTATTAAATATCATCTCCACCAAACAGGACAAGCTTGCATCTGTTATAGTTTTGGAGAAAAATGTGTTCATTTCATGTATGCGCGAAATGCCTTAAAAATGGCTTTAAAATGGATTTGGAGCATGGAGACGATTATCTCGGGATTGCAAGATAACCAAACAAAACTTTTAGTGGATTTCTACTTATTTTATTAAATATCATCTCCACCAAACAGGACAAGCTTGCATCTGTTATAGTTTTAAAGAAAAATGTGTTCATTTTATTTATGCGCGAAATGCCTTAGAAATGGGTTTTAAGAGCATTTGAAGCATGGAGACGATTATCTCGAGATTGCAAGATAACCAAACAAAACTTTTAGTGGATTTCTACTTATTTTATTAAATATCATCTCCACCAAACAGGACAAGCTTGCATCTGTTATAGTTTTGGAGAAAAATGTGTTCATTTCATGTATGCGCGAAATGCCTTAAAAATGGCTTCAAAATGGATTTGGATCATGGAGACGATTATATCGGGATTGCAAGATAACCAAACAAAACTTTTAGTGGATTTCTACTTATTTTATTAAATATCATCTCCACCAAACAGGACAAGCTTGCATGTGTTATAGTTTTGGAGAAAAATGTGTTCATTTCATGTATGCGCAAAATGCCTTTGAAATGGCTTTAAAATGGATTTGGAGCATGGAGACGATTATCTCAGGATGGCAATATAAACAAACGAAACTTTTAGTAGATTTCTACTTATTTTATTAAATATTATCTCCACCAAACAGGACAAGCTTGCATCTGTTATAGTTTTGGAGAAAAATGTGTTCATTTCATGTATGCGCGAAATGCCTTAAAAATGGCTTTAAAATAGATTTGGAGCATGGAGACGATTATCTCGGGATTGCAAGATAACCAAACAAAACTTTTAGTGGATTTCTACTTATTTTATTAAATATCATCTCCACCAAACAGGACAAGCTTGCATCTGTTATAGTTTTGGAGAAAAATGTGTTCATTTCATGTATGCGCGAAATGCCTTAAAAATGGCTTTAAAATGGATTTGGAGCATGGAGACGATTATCTCGGGATTGCAAGATAACCAAACAAAACTTTTAGTGGATTTCTACTTATTTTATTAAATATCATCTCCACCAAACAGGACAAGCTTGCATCTGTTATAGTTTTGGAGAAAAATGTGTTTATTTCATGTATGCGCAAAATGCCTTTGAAATGGCTTTAAAATGGATTTGGAGCATGGAGACGATTATCTCAGGATGGCAATATAAACAAACGAAACTTTTAGTAGATTTCTACTTATTTTATTAAATATTATCTCCACCAAACAGGACAAGCTTGCATCTGTTATAGTTTTGGAGAAAAATGTGTTCATTTCATGTATGCGCGAAATGCCTTAAAAATGGCTTTAAAATGGATTTGGAGCATAGAGACGATTATCTCGGGATTGCAAGATAACCAAACAAAACTTTTAGTGGATTTCTACTTATTTTATTAAATATCATCTCCACCAAACAGGACAAGCTTGCATCTGTTATAGTTTTAAAGAAAAATGTGTTCATTTCATTTATGCGCGAAATGCCTTAGAAATGGATTTTAAGAGCATTTGAAGCATGGAGACGATTATCTCGAGATTGCAAGATAACCAAACAAAACTTTTAGTGGATTTCTACTTATTTTATTAAATATCATCTCCACCAAACAGGACAAGCTTGCATCTGTTATAGTTTTGGAGAAAAATGTGTTCATTTCATGTATGCGCGAAATGCCTTAAAAATGGCTTTAAAATGGATTTGGAGCATGGAGACGATTATCTCGGGATTGCAAGATAACCAAACAAAACTTTTGGTGGATTTCTACTTATTTTATTAAATATCATCTCCACCAAACAGGACAAGCTTGCATCTTTTATAGTTTTGGAGAAAAATGTGTTCATTTCATTTATGCGCGAAATGCCTTAGAAATGGGTTTTAATAGCATTTGAAGCATGGAGACGATTATCTCGAGATTGCAAGATAACCAAACAAAACTTTTAGTGGATTTCTACTTATTTTATTAAATATCATCTCCACCAAACAGGACAAGCTTGCATCTGTTATAGTTTTGGAGAAAAATGTGTTCATTTCATGTATGCGCGAAATGCCTTAAAAATGGCTTTAAAATGGATTTGGAGCATGGAGACGATTATCTCGGGATTGCAAGATAACCAAACAAAACTTTTAGTGGATTTCTACTTATTTTATTAAATATCATCTCCACCAAACAGGACAAGCTTGCATGTGTTATAGTTTTGGAGTAAAATGTGTTCATTTCATGTATGCGCAAAATGCCTTTGAAATGGCTTTAAAATGGATTTGGAGCATGGAGACGATTATCTCAGGATGGCAATATAAACAAACGAAACTTTTAGTAGATTTCTACTTATTTTATTAAATATTATCTCCACCAAACAGGACAAGCTTGCATCTGTTATAGTTTTGGAGAAAAATGTGTTCATTTCATGTATGCGCGAAATGCCTTAAAAATGGCTTTAAAATGGATTTGGAGCATAGAGACGATTATCTCGGGATTGCAAGATAACCAAACAAAACTTTTAGTGGATTTCTACTTATTTTATTAAATATCATCTCCACCAAACAGGACAAGCTTGCATCTGTTATAGTTTTAAAGAAAAATGTGTTCATTTCATTTATGCGCGAAATGCCTTAGAAATGGATTTTAAGAGCATTTGAAGCATGGAGACGATTATCTCGAGATTGCAAGATAACCAAACAAAACTTTTAGTGGATTTCTACTTATTTTATTAAATATCATCTCCACCAAACAGGACAAGCTTGCATCTGTTATAGTTTTGGAGAAAAATGTGTTCATTTCATGTATGCGCGAAATGCCTTAAAAATGGCTTTAAAATGGATTTGGAGCATGGAGACGATTATCTCGGGATTGCAAGATAACCAAACAAAACTTTTGGTGGATTTCTACTTATTTTATTAAATATCATCTCCACCAAACAGGACAAGCTTGCATCTGTTATAGTTTTGGAGAAAAATGTGTTCATTTCATTTATGCGCGAAATGCCTTAGAAATGGGTTTTAATAGCATTTGAAGCATGGAGACGATTATCTCGAGATTGCAAGATAACCAAACAAAACTTTTAGTGGATTTCTACTTATTTTATTAAATATCATCTCCACCAAACAGGACAAGCTTGCATCTGTTATAGTTTTGGAGAAAAATGTGTTCATTTCATGTATGCGCGAAATGCCTTAAAAATGGCTTTAAAATGGATTTGGAGCATGGAGACGATTATCTCGGGATTGCAAGATAACCAAACAAAACTTTTAGTGGATTTCTACTTATTTTATTAAATATCATCTCCACCAAACAGGACAAGCTTGCATGTGTTATAGTTTTGGAGAAAAATGTGTTCATTTCATGTATGCGCAAAATGCCTTTGAAATGGCTTTAAAATGGATTTGGAGCATGGAGACGATTATCTCAGGATGGCAATATAAACAAACGAAACTTTTAGTAGATTTCTACTTATTTTATTAAATATTATCTCCACCAAACAGGACAAGCTTGCATCTGTTATAGTTTTGGAGAAAAATGTGTTCATTTCATGTATGCGCGAAATGCCTTAAAAATGGCTTTAAAATGGATTTGGAGCATGGAGACGATTATCTCGGGATTGCAAGATAACCAAACAAAACTTTTAGTGGATTTCTACTTATTTTATTAAATATCATCTCCACCAAACAGGACAAGCTTGCATCTGTTATAGTTTTGGAGAAAAATGTGTTCATTTCATGTATGCGCGAAATGCCTTAAAAATGGCTTTAAAATGGATTTGGAGCATGGAGACGATTATCTCGGGATTGCAAGATAACCAAACAAAACTTTTAGTGGATTTCTACTTATTTTATTAAATATCATCTCCACCAAACAGGACAAGCTTGCATCTGTTATAGTTTTGGAGAAAAATGTGTTCATTTCATGTATGCGCAAAATGCCTTTGAAATGGCTTTAAAATGGATTTGGAGCATGGAGACGATTATCTCAGGATGGCAATATAAACAAACGAAACTTTTAGTAGATTTCTACTTATTTTATTAAATATTATCTCCACCAAACAGGACAAGCTTGCATCTGTTATAGTTTTGGAGAAAAATGTGTTCATTTCATGTATGCGCGAAATGCCTTAAAAATGGCTTTAAAATGGATTTGGAGCATGGAGACGATTATCTCGGGATTGCAAGATAACCAAACAAAACTTTTAGTGGATTTCTACTTATTTTATTAAATATCATCTCCACCAAACAGGACAAGCTTGCATCTGTCATAGTTTTAAAGAAAAATGTGTTCATTTCATTTATGCGCGAAATGCCTTATAAATGGGTTTTAAGAGCATTTGAAGCATGGAGACGATTATCTCGAGATTGCAAGATAACCAAACAAAACTTTTAGTGGATTTCTACTTATTTTATTAAATATCATCTCCACCAAACAGGACAAGCTTGCATCAGTTATAGTTTTGGAGAAAAATGTGTTCATTTCATGTATGCGCGAAATGCCTTAAAAATGGCTTTAAAATGGATTTGGAGCATGGAGACGATTATCTCGAAATTGCAAGATAACCAAACAAAACTTTTAGTGGATTTCTACTTATTTTATTAAATATCATCTCCACCAAACAGGACAAGCTTGCATCTGTTATAGTTTTAAAGAAAAATGTGTTCATTTCATGTATGCGCGAAATGCCTTAAAAATGGCTTTAAAATGGATTTGGAGCATGGAGACGATTATCTCGGGATTGCAAGATAACCAAACAAAACTTTTAGTGGATTTCTACTTATTTTATTAAATATCATCTCCACCAAACAGGACAAGCTTGCATCTGTTATAGTTTTGGAGAAAAATGTGTTCATTTCATGTATGCGCGAAATGCCTTAAAAATGGCTTTAAAATGGATTTGGAGCATGGAGACGATTATCTCGGGATTGCAAGATAACCAAACAAAACTTTTAGTGGATTTCTACTTATTTTATTAAATATCATCTCCACCAAACAGGACAAGCTTGCATCTGTTATAGTTTTGGAGAAAAATGTGTTCATTTCATGTATGCGCAAAATGCCTTTGAAATGGCTTTAAAATGGATTTGGAGCATGGAGACGATTATCTCAGGATGGCAATATAAACAAACGAAACTTTTAGTAGATTTCTACTTATTTTATTAAATATTATCTCCACCAAACAGGACAAGCTTGCATCTGTTATAGTTTTGGAGAAAAATGTGTTCATTTCATGTATGCGCGAAATGCCTTAAAAATGGCTTTAAAATGGATTTGGAGCATGGAGACGATTATCTCGGGATTGCAAGATAACCAAACAAAACTTTTAGTGGATTTCTACTTATTTTATTAAATATCATCTCCACCAAACAGGACAAGCTTGCATCTGTTATAGTTTTGGAGAAAAATGTGTTCATTTCATGTATGCGCGAAATGCCTTAAAAATGGCTTTAAAATGGATTTGGAGCATGGAGACGATTATCTCGGGATTGCAAGATAACCAAACAAAACTTTTAGTGGATTTCTACTTATTTTATTAAATATCATCTCCACCAAACAGGACAAGCTTGCATCTGTTATAGTTTTGGAGAAAAATGTGTTCATTTCATGTATGCGCAAAATGCCTTTGAAATGGCTTTAAAATGGATTTGGAGCATGGAGACGATTATCTCAGGATGGCAATATAAACAAACGAAACTTTTAGTAGATTTCTACTTATTTTATTAAATATTATCTCCACCAAACAGGACAAGCTTGCATCTGTTATAGTTTTGGAGAAAAATGTCTTCATTTTATTTATGCGCGAAATGCCTTAGAAATGGGTTTTAAGAGCATTTGAAGCATGGAGACGATTATCTCGAGATTGCAAGATAACCAAACAAAACTTTTAGTGGATTTCTACTTATTTTATTAAATATCATCTCCACCAAACAGGACAAGCTTGCATCTGTTATAGTTTTAAAGAAAAATGTGTTCATTTTATTTATGCGCGAAATGCCTTAGAAATGGGTTTTAAGAGCATTTGAAGCATGGAGACGATTATCTCGAGATTGCAAGATAACCAAACAAAACTTTTAGTGGATTTCTACTTATTTTATTAAATATCATCTCCACCAAACAGGACAAGCTTGCATCTGTTATAGTTTTGGAGAAAAATGTGTTCATTTCATGTATGCGCGAAATGCCTTAAAAATGGCTTTAAAATAGATTTGGAGCATGGAGACGATTATCTCGGGATTGCAAGATAACCAAACAAAACTTTTAGTGGATTTCTACTTATTTTATTAAATATCATCTCCACCAAACAGGACAAGCTTGCATCTGTTATAGTTTTGGAGAAAAATGTGTTCATTTCATGTATGCGCGAAATGCCTTAAAAATGGCTTTAAAATGGATTTGGAGCATGGAGACGATTATCTCGGGATTGCAAGATAACCAAACAAAACTTTTAGTGGATTTCTACTTATTTTATTAAATATCATCTCCACCAAACAGGACAAGCTTGCATCTGTTATAGTTTTGGAGAAAAATGTGTTCATTTTATGTATGCGCAAAATGCCTTTGAAATGGCTTTAAAATGGATTTGGAGCATGGAGACGATTATCTCAGGATGGCAATATAAACCAACGAAACTTTTAGTAGATTTCTACTTATTTTATTAAATATTATCTCCACCAAACAGGACAAGCTTGCATCTGTTATAGTTTTGGAGAAAAATGTGTTCATTTCATGTATGCGCGAAATGCCTTAAAAATGGCTTTAAAATGGATTTGGAGCATGGAGACGATTATCTCGGGATTGCAAGATAACCAAACAAAACTTTTAGTGGATTTCTACTTATTTTATTAAATATCATCTCCACCAAACAGGACAAGCTTGCATCTGTTATAGTTTTGGAGAAAAATGTGTTCATTTCATGTATGCGCGAAATGCCTTAAAAATGGCTTTAAAATGGATTTGGAGCATGGAGACGATTATCTCGGGATTGCAAGATAACCAAACAAAACTTTTAGTGGATTTCTACTTATTTTATTAAATATCATCTCCACCAAACAGGACAAGCTTGCATCTGTTATAGTTTTAAAGAAAAATGTGTTCATTTCATTTATGCGCGAAATGCCTTGGAAATGGATTTTAAGAGCATTTGAAGCATGGAGACGATTATCTCGAGATTGCAAGATAACCAAACAAAACTTTTAGTGGATTTCTACTTATTTTATTAAATATCATCTCCACCAAACAGGACAAGCTTGCATCTGTTATAGTTTTGGAGAAAAATGTGTTCATTTCATGTATGCGCGAAATGCCTTAAAAATGGCTTTAAAATGGATTTGGAGCATGGAGACGATTATCTCGGGATTGCAAGATAACCAAACAAAACTTTTGGTGGATTTCTACTTATTTTATTAAATATCATCTCCACCAAACAGGACAAGCTTGCATCTGTTATAGTTTTGGAGAAAAATGTGTTCATTTCATTTATGCGCGAAATGCCTTAGAAATGGGTTTTAATAGCATGGAGACGATTATCTCGAGATTGCAAGATAACCAAACAAAACTTTTAGTGGATTTCTACTTATTTTATTAAATATCATCTCCACCAAACAGGACAAGCTTGCATCTGTTATAGTTTTGGAGAAAAATGTGTTCATTTCATGTATGCGCGAAATGCCTTAAAAATGGCTTTAAAATGGATTTGGAGCATGGAGACGATTATCTCGGGATTGCAAGATAACCAAACAAAACTTTTATTGGATTTCTACTTATTTTATTAAATATCATCTCCACCAAACAGGACAAGCTTGCATGTGTTATAGTTTTGGAGAAAAATGTGTTCATTTCATGTATGCGCAAAATGCCTTTGAAATGGCTTTAAAATGGATTTGGAGCATGGAGACGATTATCTCAGGATGGCAATATAAACAAACGAAACTTTTAGTAGATTTCTACTTATTTTATTAAATATTATCTCCACCAAACAGGACAAGCTTGCATCTGTTATAGTTTTGGAGAAAAATGTGTTCATTTCATGTATGCGCGAAATGCCTTAAAAATGGCTTTAAAATGGATTTGGAGCATGGAGACGATTATCTCGGGATTGCAAGATAACCAAACAAAACTTTTAGTGGATTTCTACTTATTTTATTAAATATCATCTCCACCAAACAGGACAAGCTTGCATCAGTTATAGTTTTGGAGAAAAATGTGTTCATTTCATGTATGCGCGAAATGCCTTAAAAATGGCTTTAAAATGGATTTGGAGCATGGAGACGATTATCTCGAAATTGCAAGATAACCAAACAAAACTTTTAGTGGATTTCTACTTATTTTATTAAATATCATCTCCACCAAACAGGACAAGCTTGCATCTGTTATAGTTTTAAAGAAAAATGTGTTCATTTCATGTATGCGCGAAATGCCTTAAAAATGGCTTTAAAATGGATTTGGAGCATGGAGACGATTATCTCGGGATTGCAAGATAACCAAACAAAACTTTTAGTGGATTTCTACTTATTTTATTAAATATCATCTCCACCAAACAGGACAAGCTTGCATCTGTTATAGTTTTGGAGAAAAATGTGTTCATTTCATGTATGCGCGAAATGCCTTAAAAATGGCTTTAAAATGGATTTGGAGCATGGAGACGATTATCTCGGGATTGCAAGATAACCAAACAAAACTTTTAGTGGATTTCTACTTATTTTATTAAATATCATCTCCACCAAACAGGACAAGCTTGCATGTGTTATAGTTTTGGAGAAAAATGTGTTCATTTCATGTATGCGCAAAATGCCTTTGAAATGGCTTTAAAATGGATTTGGAGCATGGAGACGATTATCTCAGGATGGCAATATAAACAAACGAAACTTTTAGTAGATTTCTACTTATTTTATTAAATATTATCTCCACCAAACAGGACAAGCTTGCATCTGTTATAGTTTTGGAGAAAAATGTGTTCATTTCATGTATGCGCGAAATGCCTTAAAAATGGCTTTAAAATGGATTTGGAGCATGGAGACGATTATCTCGGGATTGCAAGATAACCAAACAAAACTTTTAGTGGATTTCTACTTATTTTATTAAATATCATCTCCACCAAACAGGACAAGCTTGCATCTGTTATAGTTTTAAAGAAAAATGTGTTCATTTCATTTATGCGCGAAATGCCTTAGAAATGGGTTTTAAGAGCATTTGAAGCATGGAGACGATTATCTCGAGATTGCAAGATAACCAAACAAAACTTTTAGTGGATTTCTACTTATTTTATTAAATATCATCTCCACCAAACAGGACAAGCTTGCATCTGTTATAGTTTTGGAGAAAAATGTGTTCATTTCATTTATGCGCGAAATGCCTTAGAAATGGGTTTTAATAGCATTTGAAGCATGGAGACGATTATCTCGAGATTGCAAGATAACCAAACAAAACTTTTAGTGGATTTCTACTTATTTTATTAAATATCATCTCCACCAAACAGGACAAGCTTGCATCTATTATAGTTTTGGAGAAAAATGTGTTCATTTCATGTATGCGCGAAATGCCTTAAAAATGGCTTTAAAATGGATTTGGAGCATGGAGACGATTATCTCGGGATTGCAAGATAACCAAACAAAACTTTTAGTGGATTTCTACTTATTTTATTAAATATCATCTCCACCAAACAGGACAAGCTTGCATGTGTTATAGTTTTGGAGAAAAATGTGTTCATTTCATGTATGCGCAAAATGCCTTTGAAATGGCTTTAAAATGGATTTGGAGCATGGAGACGATTATCTCAGGATGGCAATATAAACAAACGAAACTTTTAGTAGATTTCTACTTATTTTATTAAATATTATCTCCACCAAACAGGACAAGCTTGCATCTGTTATAGTTTTGGAGAAAAATGTATTCATTTCATGTATGCGCGAAATGCCTTAAAAATGGCTTTAAAATGGATTTGGAGCATGGAGACGATTATCTCGGGATTGCAAGATAACCAAACAAAACTTTTAGTGGATTTCTACTTATTTTATTAAATATCATCTCCACCAAACAGGACAAGCTTGCAT
Organism: Anomaloglossus baeobatrachus; assembly: GCF_048569485.1. Classification (NCBI taxonomy): domain Eukaryota; kingdom Metazoa; phylum Chordata; class Amphibia; order Anura; family Aromobatidae; genus Anomaloglossus; species Anomaloglossus baeobatrachus. The sequence continues at coordinate 143,925 of NW_027444913.1, forward strand.
CTGTTATAGTTTTGGAGAAAAATGTGTTCATTTCATGTATGCGCAAAATGCCTTTGAAATGGCTTTAAAATGGATTTGGAGCATGGAGACGATTATCTCAGGATGGCAATATAAACAAACGAAACTTTTAGTAGATTTCTACTTATTTTATTAAATATTATCTTTACCAAACAGGACAAGCTTGCATCTGTTATAGTTTTGGAGAAAAATGTGTTCATTTCATGTATGCGCGAAATGCCTTAAAAATGGCTTTAAAATGGATTTGGAGCATGGAGACGATTATCTCGGGATTGCAAGATAACCAAACAAAACTTTTAGTGGATTTCTACTTATTTTATTAAATATCATCTCCACCAAACAGGACAAGCTTGCATCTGTTATAGTTTTGGAGAAAAATGTGTTCATTTCATTTATGCGCGAAATGCCTTAGAAATGGGTTTTAATAGCATTTGAAGCATGGAGACGATTATCTCGAGATTGCAAGATAACCAAACAAAACTTTTAGTGGATTTCTACTTATTTTATTAAATATCATCTCCACCAAACAGGACAAGCTTGCATCTGTTATAGTTTTGGAGAAAAATGTGTTCATTTCATGTATGCGCGAAATGCCTTAAAAATGGCTTTAAAATGGATTTGGAGCATGGAGACGATTATCTCGGGATTGCAAGATAACCAAACAAAACTTTTAGTGGATTTCTACTTATTTTATTAAATATCATCTCCACCAAACAGGACAAGCTTGCATGTGTTATAGTTTTGGAGAAAAATGTGTTAATTTCATGTATGCGCAAAATGCCTTTGAAATGGCTTTAAAATGGATTTGGAGCATGGAGACGATTATCTCAGGATGCCAATATAAACAAACGAAACTTTTAGTAGATTTCTACTTATTTTATTAAATATTATCTCCACCAAACAGGACAAGCTTGCATCTGTTATAGTTTTGGAGAAAAATGTGTTCATTTCATGTATGCGCGAAATGCCTTAAAAATGGCTTTAAAATGGATTTGGAGCATGGAGACGATTATCTCGGGATTGCAAGATAACCAAACAAAACTTTTAGTAGATTTCTACTTATTTTATTAAATATCATCTCCACCAAACAGGACAAGCTTGCATCTGTTATAGTTTTGGAGAAAAATGTGTTCATTTCATGTATGCGCAAAATGCCTTAAAAATGGCTTTAAAATGGATTTGGAGCATGGAGACGATTATCTCGGGATTGCAAGATAACCAAACAAAACTTTTAGTGGATTTCTACTTATTTTATTAAATATCATCTCCACCAAAAAGGACAAGCTTGCATGTGTTATAGTTTTGGAGAAAAATGTGTTCATTTCATGTATGCGCAAAATGCCTTTGAAATGGCTTTAAAATGGATTTGGAGCATGGAGACGATTATCTCAGGATGGCAATATAAACAAACGAAACTTTTAGTAGATTTCTACTTATTTTATTAAATATTATCTCCACCAAACAGGACAAGCTTGCATCTGTTATAGTTTTGGAGAAAAATGTGTTCATTTCATGTATGCGCGAAATGCCTTAAAAATGGCTTTAAAATGGATTTGGAGCATGGAGACGATTATCTCGGGATTGCAAGATAACCAAACAAAACTTTTAGTGGATTTCTACTTATTTTATTAAATATCATCTCCACCAAACAGGACAAGCTTGCATGTGTTATAGTTTTGGAGAAAAATGTGTTCATTTCATGTATGCGCGAAATGCCTTAAAAATGGCTTTAAAATGGATTTGGAGCATGGAGACGATTATCTCGGGATTGCAAGATAACCAAACAAAACTTTTAGTGGATTTCTACTTATTTTATTAAATATCATCTCCACCAAACAGGACAAGCTTGCATCTGTTATAGTTTTGGAGAAAAATGTGTTCATTTCATGTATGCGCAAAATGCCTTTGAAATGGCTTTAAAATGGATTTGGAGCATGGAGACGATTATCTCAGGATGGCAATATAAACAAACAAAACTTTTAGTAGATTTCTACTTATTTTATTAAATATTATCTCCACCAAACAGGACAAGCTTGCATGTGTTATAGTTTTGGAGAAAAATGTGTTCATTTCATGTATGCGCAAAATGCCTTTGAAATGGCTTTAAAATGGATTTGGAGCATGGAGACGATTATCTCAGGATGGAAATATAAACAAACGAAACTTTTAGTAGATTTCTACTTATTTTATTAAATATTATCTCCACCAAACAGGACAAGCTTGCATCTGTTATAGTTTTGGAGAAAAATGTGTTCATTTCATGTATGCGCGAAATGCCTTAAAAATGGCTTTAAAATGGATTTGGAGCATGGAGACGATTATCTCGGGATTGCAAGATAACCAAACAAAACTTTTAGTGGATTTCTACTTATTTTATTAAATATCATCTCCACCAAACAGGACAAGCTTGCATGTGTTATAGTTTTGGAGAAAAATGTGTTCATTTCATGTATGCGCGAAATGCCTTAAAAATGGCTTTAAAATGGATTTGGAGCATGGAGATGATTATCTCGGGATTGCAAGATAACCAAACAAAACTTTTAGTGGATTTCTACTTATTTTATTAAATATCATCTCCACCAAACAGGACAAGCTTGCATCTGTTATAGTTTTGGAGAAAAATGTGTTCATTTCATTTATGCGCGAAATGCCTTAGAAATGGGTTTTAATAGCATTTGAAGCATGGAGACGATTATCTCGAGATTGCAAGATAACCAAACAAAACTTTTAGTGGATTTCTACTTATTTTATTAAATATCATCTCCACCAAACACGACAAGCTTGCATCTGTTATAGTTTTGGAGAAAAATGTGTTCATTTCATGTATGCGCGAAATGCCTTAAAAATGGCTTTAAAATGGATTTGGAGCATGGAGACGATTATCTCGGGATTGCAAGATAACCAAACAAAACTTTTAGTGGATTTCTACTTATTTTATTAAATATCATCTCCACCAAACAGGACAAGCTTGCATCTGTTATAGTTTTAAAGAAAAATGTGTTCATTTCATTTATGCGCGAAATGCCTTAGAAATGGGTTTTAAGAGCATTTGAAGCATGGAGACGATTATCTCGAGATTGCAAGATAACCAAACAAAACTTTTAGTGGATTTCTACTTATTTTATTAAATATCATCTCCACCAAACAGGACAAGCTTGCATCTGTTATAGTTTTGGAGAAAAATGTGTTCATTTCATGTATGCGCGAAATGCCTTAAAAATGGCTTTAAAATGGATTTGGAGCATGGAGACGATTATCTCGGGATTGCAAGATAACCAAACAAAACTTTTAGTGGATTTCTACTTATTTTATTAAATATCATCTCCACCAAACAGGACAAGCTTGCATCTGTTATAGTTTTGGAGAAAAATGTGTTCATTTCATGTATGCGCAAAATGCCTTTGAAATGGCTTTAAAATGGATTTGGAGCATGGAGACGATTATCTCAGGATGGCAATATAAACAAATGAAACTTTTAGTAGATTTCTACTTATTTTATTAAATATTATCTCCACCAAACAGGACAAGCTTGCATCTGTTATAGTTTTGGAGAAAAATGTGTTCATTTCATGTATGCGCGAAATGCCTTAAAAATGGCTTTAAAATGGATTTGGAGCATGGAGACGATTATCTCGGGATTGCAAGATAACCAAACAAAACTTTTAGTGGATTTCTACTTATTTTATTAAATATCATCTCCACCAAACAGGACAAGCTTGCATCTGTTATAGTTTTAAAGAAAAATGTGTTCATTTCATTTATGCGCGAAATGCCTTAGAAATGGGTTTTAAGAGCATTTGAAGCATGGAGACGATTATCTCGAGATTGCAAGATAACCAAACAAAACTTTTAGTGGATTTCTACTTATTTTATTAAATATCATCTCCACCAAACAGGACAAGCTTGCATCTGTTATAGTTTTGGAGAAAAATGTGTTCATTTCATGTAAGCGCGAAATGCCTTAAAAATGGCTTTAAAATGGATTTGGAGCATGGAGACGATTATCTCGGGATTGCAAGATAACCAAACAAAACTTTTAGTGGATTTCTACTTATTTTATTAAATATCATCTCCACCAAACAGGACAAGCTTGCATCTGTTATAGTTTTGGAGAAAAATGTGTTCATTTCATGTATGCGCAAAATGCCTTTGAAATGGCTTTAAAATGGATTTGGAGCATGGAGACGATTATCTCAGGATGGCAATATAAACAAACGAAACTTTTAGTAGATTTCTACTTATTTTATTAAATATTATCTCCACCAAACAGGACAAGCTTGCATCTGTTATAGTTTTGGAGAAAAATGTGTTCATTTCATGTATGCGCGAAATGCCTTAAAAATGGCTTTAAAATGGATTTGGAGCATGGAGACGATTATCTCGGGATTGCAAGATAACCAAACAAAACTTTTAGTGGATTTCTACTTATTTTATTAAATATCATCTCCACCAAACAGGACAAGCTTGCATCTGTTATAGTTTTAAAGAAAAATGTGTTCATTTCATTTATGCGCGAAATGCCTTAGAAATGGGTTTTAAGAGCATTTGAAGCATGGAGACGATTATCTCGAGATTGCAAGATAACCAAACAAAACTTTTAGTGGATTTCTACTTATTTTATTAAATATCATCTCCACCAAACAGGACAAGCTTGCATCTGTTATAGTTTTGGAGAAAAATGTGTTCATTTCATGTATGCGCGAAATGCCTTAAAAATGGCTTTAAAATGGATTTGGAGCATGGAGACGATTATCTCGGGATTGCAAGATAACCAAACAAAACTTTTAGTGGATTTCTACTTATTTTATTAAATATCATCTCCACCAAACAGGACAAGCTTGCATCTGTTATAGTTTTGGAGAAAAATGTGTTCATTTCATGTATGCGCAAAATGCCTTTGAAATGGCTTTAAAATGGATTTGGAGCATGGAGACGATTATCTCAGGATGGCAATATAAACAAACGAAACTTTTAGTAGATTTCTACTTATTTTATTAAATATTATCTCCACCAAACAGGACAAGCTTGCATCTGTTATAGTTTTGGAGAAAAATGTGTTCATTTCATGTATGCGCGAAATGCCTTAAAAATGGCTTTAAAATGGATTTGGAGCATGGAGACGATTATCTCGGGATTGCAAGATAACCAAACAAAACTTTTAGTGGATTTCTACTTATTTTATTAAATATCATCTCCACCAAACAGGACAAGCTTGCATCTGTTATAGTTTTAAAGAAAAATGTGTTCATTTCATTTATGCGCGAAATGCCTTAGAAATGGGTTTTAAGAGCATTTGAAGCATGGAGACGATTATCTCGAGATTGCAAGATAACCAAACAAAACTTTTAGTGGATTTCTACTTATTTTATTAAATATCATCTCCACCAAACAGGACAAGCTTGCATCTGTTATAGTTTTGGAGAAAAATGTGTTCATTTCATGTATGCGCGAAATGCCTTAAAAATGGCTTTAAAATGGATTTGGAGCATGGAGACGATTATCTCGAGATTGCAAGATAACCAAACAAAACTTTTAGTGGATTTCTACTTATTTTATTAAATATCATCTCCACCAAACAGGACAAGCTTGCATCTGTTATAGTTTTGGAGAAAAATGTGTTCATTTCATTTATGCGCGAAATGCCTTAGAAATGGGTTTTAATAGCATTTGAAGCATGGAGACGACTATCTCGAGATTGCAAGATAACCAAACAAAACTTTTAGTGGATTTCTACTTATTTTATTAAATATCATCTCCACCAAACAGGACAAGCTTGCATCTGTTATAGTTTTGGAGAAAAATGTGTTCATGTATGCGCGAAATGCCTTAAAAATGGCTTTAAAATGGATTTGGAGCATGGAGACGATTATCTCGGGATTGCAAGATAACCAAACAAAACTTTTAGTGGATTTCTACTTATTTTATTAAATATCATCTCCACCAAACAGGACAAGCTTGCATCTGTTATAGTTTTGGAGAAAAATGTGTTCATTTCATGTATGCGCGAAATGCCTTAAAAATGGCTTTAAAATGGATTTGGAGCATGGAGACGATTATCTCGGGATTGCAAGATAACCAAACAAAACTTTTAGTGGATTTCTACTTATTTTATTAAATATCATCTCCACCAAACAGGACAAGCTTGCATCTGTTATAGTTTTGGAGAAAAATGTGTTCATTTCATGTATGCGCGAAATGCCTTAAAAATGGCTTTAAAATGGATTTGGAGCATGGAGACGATTATCTCGGGATTGCAAGATAACCAAACAAAACTTTTAGTGGATTTCTACTTATTTTATTAAATATCATCTCCACCAAACAGGACAAGCTTGCATCTGTTATAGTTTTGGAGAAAAATGTGTTCATTTCATGTATGCGCAAAATGCCTTTGAAATGGCTTTAAAATGGATTTGGAGCATGGAGACGATTATCTCAGGATGGCAATATAAACAAACGAAACTTTTAGTAGATTTCTACTTATTTTATTAAATATTATCTCCACCAAACAGGACAAGCTTGCATCTGTTATAGTTTTGGAGAAAAATGTATTCATTTCATGTATGCGCGAAATGCCTTAAAAATGGCTTTAAAATGGATTTGGAGCATGGAGACGATTATCTCGGGATTGCAAGATAACCAAACAAAACTTTTAGTGGATTTCTACTTATTTTATTAAATATCATCTCCACCAAACAGGACAAGCTTGCATCTGTTATAGTTTTGGAGAAAAATGTGTTCATTTCATGTATGCGCGAAATGACTTAAAAATGGCTTTAAAATGGATTTGGAGCATGGAGACGATTATCTCGGGATTGCAAGATAACCAAACAAAACTTTTAGTGGATTTCTACTTATTTTATTAAATATCATCTCCACCAAACAGGACAAGCTTGCATCTGTTATAGTTTTGGAGAAAAATGTGTTCATTTCATGTATGCGCAAAATGCCTTTGAAATGGCTTTAAAATGGATTTGGAGCATGGAGACGATTATCTCAGGATGGCAATATAAACAAACGAAACTTTTAGTAGATTTCTACTTATTTTATTAAATATTATCTTTACCAAACAGGACAAGCTTGCATCTGTTATAGTTTTGGAGAAAAATGTGTTCATTTCATGTATGCGCGAAATGCCTTAAAAATGGCTTTAAAATGGATTTGGAGCATGGAGACGATTATCTCGGGATTGCAAGATAACCAAACAAAACTTTTAGTGGATTTCTACTTATTTTATTAAATATCATCTCCACCAAACAGGACAAGCTTGCATCTGTTATAGTTTTGGAGAAAAATGTGTTAATTTCATTTATGCGCGAAATGCCTTAGAAATGGGTTTTAATAGCATTTGAAGCATGGAGACGATTATCTCGAGATTGCAAGATAACCAAACAAAACTTTTAGTGGATTTCTACTTATTTTATTAAATATCATCTCCACCAAACAGGACAAGCTTGCATCTGTTATAGTTTTGGAGAAAAATGTGTTCATTTCATGTATGCGCGAAATGCCTTAAAAATGGCTTTAAAATGGATTTGGAGCATGGAGACGATTATCTCGGGATTGCAAGATAACCAAACAAAACTTTTAGTGGATTTCTACTTATTTTATTAAATATCATCTCCACCAAACAGGACAAGCTTGCATGTGTTATAGTTTTGGAGAAAAATGTGTTAATTTCATGTATGCGCAAAATGCCTTTGAAATGGCTTTAAAATGGATTTGGAGCATGGAGACGATTATCTCAGGATGCCAATATAAACAAACGAAACTTTTAGTAGATTTCTACTTATTTTATTAAATATTATCTCCACCAAACAGGACAAGCTTGCATCTGTTATAGTTTTGGAGAAAAATGTGTTCATTTCATGTATGCGCGAAATGCCTTAAAAATGGCTTTAAAATGGATTTGGAGCATGGAGACGATTATCTCGGGATTGCAAGATAACCAAACAAAACTTTTAGTAGATTTCTACTTATTTTATTAAATATCATCTCCACCAAACAGGACAAGCTTGCATCTGTTATAGTTTTGGAGAAAAATGTGTTCATTTCATGTATGCGCAAAATGCCTTAAAAATGGCTTTAAAATGGATTTGGAGCATGGAGACGATTATCTCGGGATTGCAAGATAACCAAACAAAACTTTTAGTGGATTTCTACTTATTTTATTAAATATCATCTCCACCAAAAAGGACAAGCTTGCATGTGTTATAGTTTTGGAGAAAAATGTGTTCATTTCATGTATGCGCAAAATGCCTTTGAAATGGCTTTAAAATGGATTTGGAGCATGGAGACGATTATCTCAGGATGGCAATATAAACAAACGAAACTTTTAGTAGATTTCTACTTATTTTATTAAATATTATCTCCACCAAACAGGACAAGCTTGCATCTGTTATAGTTTTGGAGAAAAATGTGTTCATTTCATGTATGCGCGAAATGCCTTAAAAATGGCTTTAAAATGGATTTGGAGCATGGAGACGATTATCTCGGGATTGCAAGATAACCAAACAAAACTTTTAGTGGATTTCTACTTATTTTATTAAATATCATCTCCACCAAACAGGACAAGCTTGCATGTGTTATAGTTTTGGAGAAAAATGTGTTCATTTCATGTATGCGCGAAATGCCTTAAAAATGGCTTTAAAATGGATTTGGAGCATGGAGACGATTATCTCGGGATTGCAAGATAACCAAACAAAACTTTTAGTGGATTTCTACTTATTTTATTAAATATCATCTCCACCAAACAGGACAAGCTTGCATCTGTTATAGTTTTGGAGAAAAATGTGTTCATTTCATGTATGCGCAAAATGCCTTTGAAATGGCTTTAAAATGGATTTGGAGCATGGAGACGATTATCTCAGGATGGCAATATAAACAAACAAAACTTTTAGTAGATTTCTACTTATTTTATTAAATATTATCTCCACCAAACAGGACAAGCTTGCATGTGTTATAGTTTTGGAGAAAAATGTGTTCATTTCATGTATGCGCAAAATGCCTTTGAAATGGCTTTAAAATGGATTTGGAGCATGGAGACGATTATCTCAGGATGGAAATATAAACAAACGAAACTTTTAGTAGATTTCTACTTATTTTATTAAATATTATCTCCACCAAACAGGACAAGCTTGCATCTGTTATAGTTTTGGAGAAAAATGTGTTCATTTCATGTATGCGCGAAATGCCTTAAAAATGGCTTTAAAATGGATTTGGAGCATGGAGACGATTATCTCGGGATTGCAAGATAACCAAACAAAACTTTTAGTGGATTTCTACTTATTTTATTAAATATCATCTCCACCAAACAGGACAAGCTTGCATGTGTTATAGTTTTGGAGAAAAATGTGTTCATTTCATGTATGCGCGAAATGCCTTAAAAATGGCTTTAAAATGGATTTGGAGCATGGAGATGATTATCTCGGGATTGCAAGATAACCAAACAAAACTTTTAGTGGATTTCTACTTATTTTATTAAATATCATCTCCACCAAACAGGACAAGCTTGCATCTGTTATAGTTTTGGAGAAAAATGTGTTCATTTCATTTATGCGCGAAATGCCTTAGAAATGGGTTTTAATAGCATTTGAAGCATGGAGACGATTATCTCGAGATTGCAAGATAACCAAACAAAACTTTTAGTGGATTTCTACTTATTTTATTAAATATCATCTCCACCAAACACGACAAGCTTGCATCTGTTATAGTTTTGGAGAAAAATGTGTTCATTTCATGTATGCGCGAAATGCCTTAAAAATGGCTTTAAAATGGATTTGGAGCATGGAGACGATTATCTCGGGATTGCAAGATAACCAAACAAAACTTTTAGTGGATTTCTACTTATTTTATTAAATATCATCTCCACCAAACAGGACAAGCTTGCATCTGTTATAGTTTTAAAGAAAAATGTGTTCATTTCATTTATGCGCGAAATGCCTTAGAAATGGGTTTTAAGAGCATTTGAAGCATGGAGACGATTATCTCGAGATTGCAAGATAACCAAACAAAACTTTTAGTGGATTTCTACTTATTTTATTAAATATCATCTCCACCAAACAGGACAAGCTTGCATCTGTTATAGTTTTGGAGAAAAATGTGTTCATTTCATGTATGCGCGAAATGCCTTAAAAATGGCTTTAAAATGGATTTGGAGCATGGAGACGATTATCTCGGGATTGCAAGATAACCAAACAAAACTTTTAGTGGATTTCTACTTATTTTATTAAATATCATCTCCACCAAACAGGACAAGCTTGCATCTGTTATAGTTTTGGAGAAAAATGTGTTCATTTCATGTATGCGCAAAATGCCTTTGAAATGGCTTTAAAATGGATTTGGAGCATGGAGACGATTATCTCAGGATGGCAATATAAACAAACGAAACTTTTAGTAGATTTCTACTTATTTTATTAAATATTATCTCCACCAAACAGGACAAGCTTGCATCTGTTATAGTTTTGGAGAAAAATGTGTTCATTTCATGTATGCGCGAAATGCCTTAAAAATGGCTTTAAAATGGATTTGGAGCATGGAGACGATTATCTCGGGATTGCAAGATAACCAAACAAAACTTTTAGTGGATTTCTACTTATTTTATTAAATATCATCTCCACCAAACAGGACAAGCTTGCATCTGTTATAGTTTTAAAGAAAAATGTGTTCATTTCATTTATGCGCGAAATGCCTTAGAAATGGGTTTTAAGAGCATTTGAAGCATGGAGACGATTATCTCGAGATTGCAAGATAACCAAACAAAACTTTTAGTGGATTTCTACTTATTTTATTAAATATCATCTCCACCAAACAGGACAAGCTTGCATCTGTTATAGTTTTGGAGAAAAATGTGTTCATTTCATGTATGCGCGAAATGCCTTAAAAATGGCTTTAAAATGGATTTGGAGCATGGAGACGATTATCTCGAGATTGCAAGATAACCAAACAAAACTTTTAGTGGATTTCTACTTATTTTATTAAATATCATCTCCACCAAACAGGACAAGCTTGCATCTGTTATAGTTTTGGAGAAAAATGTGTTCATTTCATTTATGCGCGAAATGCCTTAGAAATGGGTTTTAATAGCATTTGAAGCATGGAGATGACTATCTCGAGATTGCAAGATAACCAAACAAAACTTTTAGTGGATTTCTACTTATTTTATTAAATATCATCTCCACCAAACAGGACAAGCTTGCATCTGTTATAGTTTTGGAGAAAAATGTGTTCATGTATGCGCGAAATGCCTTAAAAATGGCTTTAAAATGGATTTGGAGCATGGAGACGATTATCTCGGGATTGCAAGATAACCAAACAAAACTTTTAGTGGATTTCTACTTATTTTATTAAATATCATCTCCACCAAACAGGACAAGCTTGCATCTGTTATAGTTTTGGAGAAAAATGTGTTCATTTCATGTATGCGCGAAATGCCTTAAAAATGGCTTTAAAATGGATTTGAAGCATGGAGACGATTATCTCGGGATTGCAAGATAACCAAACAAAACTTTTAGTGGATTTCTACTTATTTTATTAAATATCATCTCCACCAAACAGGACAAGCTTGCATCTGTTATAGTTTTGGAGAAAAATGTCTTCATTTCATGTATGCGCAAAATGCCTTTGAAATGGCTTTAAAATGGATTTGGAGCATGGAGACGATTATCTCAGGATGGCAATATAAACAAACGAAACTTTTAGTAGATTTCTACTTATTTTATTAAATATTATCTCCACCAAACAGAACAAGCTTGCATCTGTTATAGTTTTGGAGAAAAATGTGTTCATTTCATGTATGCGCGAAATGCCTTAAAAATGGCTTTAAAATGGATTTGGAGCATGGAGACGATTATCTCGGGATTGCAAGATAACCAAACAAAACTTTTAGTGGATTTCTACTTATTTTATTAAATATCATCTCCACCAAACAGGACAAGCTTGCATCTGTTATAGTTTTAAAGAAAAATGTGTTCATTTCATTTATGCGCGAAATGCCTTAGAAATGGGTTTTAAAAGCATTTGAAGCATGGAGACGATTATCTCGAGATTGCAAGATAACCAAACAAAACTTTTAGTGGATTTCTACTTATTTTATTAAATATCATCTCCACCAAACAGGACAAGCTTGCATCTGTTATAGTTTTGGAGAAAAATGTGTTCATTTCATGTATGCGCGAAATGCCTTAAAAATGGCTTTAAAATGGATTTGGAGCATGGAGACGATTATCTCGGGATTGCAAGATAACCAAACAAAACTTTTAGTGGATTTCTACTTATTTTATTAAATATCATCTCCACCAAACAGGACAAGCTTGCATCTGTTATAGTTTTGGAGAAAAATGTGTTCATTTCATGTATGCGCAAAATGCCTTTGAAATGGCTTTAAAATGGATTTGGAGCATGGAGACGATTATCTCAGGATGGCAATATAAACAAACGAAACTTTTAGTAGATTTCTACTTATTTTATTAAATATTATCTCCACCAAACAGGACAAGCTTGCATCTGTTATAGTTTTGGAGAAAAATGTGTTCATTTCATGTATGCGCGAAATGCCTTAAAAATGGCTTTAAAATGGATTTGGAGCATGGAGACGATTATCTCGGGATTGCAAGATAACCAAACAAAACTTTTAGTGGATTTCTACTTATTTTATTAAATATCATCTCCACCAAACAGGACAAGCTTGCATCTGTTATAGTTTTAAAGAAAAATGTGTTCATTTCATTTATGCGCGAAATGCCTTAGAAATGGGTTTTAAGAGCATTTGAAGCATGGAGACGATTATCTCGAGATTGCAAGATAACCAAACAAAACTTTTAGTGGATTTCTACTTATTTTATTAAATATCATCTCCACCAAACAGGACAAGCTTGCATGTGTTATAGTTTTGGAGAAAAATGTGTTCATTTCATTTATGCGCAAAATGCCTTTGAAATGGCTTTAAAATGGATTTGGAGCATGGAGACGATTATCTCAGGATGGCAATATAAACAAACGAAACTTTTAGTAGATTTCTACTTATTTTATTAAATATTATCTCCACCAAACAGGACAAGCTTGCATCTGTTATAGTTTTGGAGAAAAATGTGTTCATTTCATGTATGCGCGAAATGCCTTAAAAATGGCTTTAAAATGGATTTGGAGCATGGAGACGATTATCTCGGGATTGCAAGATAACCAAACAAAACTTTTAGTGGATTTCTACTTATTTTATTAAATATCATCTCCACCAAACAGGACAAGCTTGCATCTGTTATAGTTTTAGAGAAAAATGTGTTCATTTCATGTATGCGCGAAATGCCTTAAAAATGGCTTTAAAATGGATTTGGAGCATGGAGACGATTATCTCGGGATTGCAAGATAACCAAAGAAAACTTTTAGTGGATTTCTACTTATTTTATTAAATATCATCTCCACCAAACAGGACAAGCTTGCATGTGTTATAGTTTTGGAGAAATATGTGTTCATTTTATGTATGCGCAAAATGCCTTTGAAATGGCTTTAAAATGGATTTGGAGCATGGAGACGATTATCTCAGGATGGCAATATAAACAAACGAAACTTTTAGTAGATTTCTACTTATTTTATTAAATATTATCTCCACCAAACAGGACAAGCTTGCATCTGTTATAGTTTTGGAGAAAAATGTGTTCATTTCATGTATGCGCGAATTGCCTTAAAAATGGCTTTAAAATGGATTTGGAGCATGGAGACGATTATCTCGGGATTGCAAGATAACCAAACAAAACTTTTAGTGGATTTCTACTTATTTTATTAAATATCATCTCCACCAAACAGGACAAGCTTGCATCTGTTATAGTTTTGGAGAAAAATGTGTTCATTTCATGTATGCGCGAAATGCCTTAAAAATGGCTTTAAAATGGATTTGGAGCATGGAGACGATTATCTCGGGATTGCAAGATAACCAAACAAAACTTTTAGTGGATTTCTACTTATTTTATTAAATATCATCTCCACCAAACAGGACAAGCTTGCATCTGTTATAGTTTTGGAGAAAAATGTGTTCATTTCATGTATGCGCGAAATGCCTTAAAAATGGCTTTAAAATGGATTTGGAGCATGGAGACGATTATCTCGGGATTGCAAGATAACCAAACAAAACTTTTAGTGGATTTATACTTATTTTTTTAAATATCATCTCCACCAAACAGGACAAGCTTGCATCTGTTATAGTTTTGGAGAAAAATGTGTTCATTTCATGTATGCGCGAAATGCCTTAAAAATGGCTTTAAAATGGATTTGGAGCATGGAGACGATTATCTCGGGATTGCAAGATAACCAAACAAAACTTTTAGTGGATTTCTACTTATTTTATTAAATATCATCTCCACCAAACAGGACAAGCTTGCATGTGTTATAGTTTTGGAGAAAAATGTGTTCATTTCATGTATGCGCAAAATGCCTTTGAAATGGCTTTAAAATGGATTTGGAGCATGGAGACGATTATCTCGGGATTGCAAGATAACCAAACAAAACTTTTAGTGGATTTCTACTTATTTTATTAAACATCATCTCCACCAAACAGGACAAGCTTGCATCTGTTATAGTTTTGGAGAAAAATGTGTTCATTTCATGTATGCGCGAAATGCCTTAAAAATGGCTTTAAAATGGATTTGGAGCATGGAGACGATTATCTCAGGATGGCAATATAAACAAACGAAACTTTTAGTAGATTTCTACTTATTTTATTAAATATTATCTCCACCAAACAGGACAAGCTTGCATCTGTTATAGTTTTGGAGAAAAATGTGTTCATTTCATGTATGCGCGAAATGCCTTAAAAATGGCTTTAAAATGGATTTGGAGCATGGAGACGATTATCTCGGGATTGCAAGATAACCAAACAAAACTTTTAGTGGATTTCTACTTATTTTATTAAATATCATCTCCACCAAACAGGACAAGCTTGCATCTGTTATAGTTTTGGAGAAAAATGTGTTCATTTCATGTATGCGCGAAATGCCTTAAAACTGGCTTTAAAATGGATTTGGAGCATGGAGACGATTATCTCGGGATTGCAAGATAACCAAACAAAACTTTTAGTGGATTTCTACTTATTTTATTAAATATCATCTCCACCAAACAGGACAAGCTTGCCTCTGTTATAGTTTTGGAGAAAAATGTGTTCATTTCATGTATGCGCGAAATGCCTTAAAAATGGCTTTAAAATGGATTTGGAGCATGGAGACGATTATCTCGGGATTGCAAGATAACCAAACAAAACTTTTAGTGGATTTCTACTTATTTTATTAAATATCATCTCCACCAAACAGGACAAGCTTGCATGTGTTATAGTTTTGGAGAAAAATGTGTTCATTTCATGTATGCGCAAAATGCCTTTGAAATGGCTTTAAAATGGATTTGGAGCATGGAGACGATTATCTCAGGATGGCAATATAAACAAACGAAACTTTTAGTAGATTTCTACTTATTTTATTAAATATTATCTCCACCAAACAGGACAAGCTTGCATCTGTTATAGTTTTGGAGAAAAATGTGTTCATTTCATGTATGCGCGAAATGCCTTAAAAATGGCTTTAAAATGGATTTGGAGCATGGAGACGATTATCTCGGGATTGCAAGATAACCAAACAAAACTTTTAGTGGATTTCTACTTATTTTATTAAATATCATCTCCACCAAACAGGACAAGCTTGCATCTGTTATAGTTTTGGAGAAAAATGTGTTCATTTCATGTATGCGCGAAATGCCTTAAAAATGGCTTTAAAATGGATTTGGAGCATGGAGACGATTATCTCGGGATTGCAAGATAACCAAACAAAACTTTTAGTGGATTTCTACTTATTTTATTAAATATCATCTCCACCAAACAGGACAAGCTTGCATGTGTTATAGTTTTGGAGAAAAATGTGTTCATTTCATGTATGCGCAAAATGCCTTTGAAATGGCTTTAAAATGGATTTGGAGCATGGAGACGATTATCTCGGGATTGCAAGATAACCAAACAAAACTTTTAGTGGATTTCTACTTATTTTATTAAATATCATCTCCACCTAACAGGACAAGCTTGCATCTGTTATAGTTTTGGAGAAAAATGTGTTCATTTCATTTATGCGCGAAATGCCTTAGAAATGGGTTTTAATAGCATTTGAAGCATGGAGACGACTATCTCGAGATTGCAAGATAACCAAACAAAACTTTTAGTGGATTTCTACTTATTTTATTAAATATCATCTCCACCAAACAGGACAAGCTTGCATCTGTTATAGTTTTGGAGAAAAATGTGTTCATGTATGCGCGAAATGCCTTAAAAATGGCTTTAAAATGGATTTGGAGCATGGAGACGATTATCTCGGGATTGCAAGATAACCAAACAAAACTTTTAGTGGATTTCTACTTATTTTATTAAATATCATCTCCACCAAACAGGACAAGCTTGCATCTGTTATAGTTTTGGAGAAAAATGTGTTCATTTCATGTATGCGCGAAATGCCTTAAAAATGGCTTTAAAATGGATTTGGAGCATGGAGACGATTATCTCGGGATTGCAAGATAACCAAACAAAACTTTTAGTGGATTTCTACTTATTTTATTAAATATCATCTCCACCAAACAGGACAAGCTTGCATCTGTTATAGTTTTGGAGAAAAATGTGTTCATTTCATGTATGCGCGAAATGCCTTAAAAATGGCTTTAAAATGGATTTGGAGCATGGAGACGATTATCTCGGGATTGCAAGATAACCAAACAAAACTTTTAGTGGATTTCTACTTATTTTATTAAATATCATCTCCACCAAACAGGACAAGCTTGCATCTGTTATAGTTTTGGAGAAAAATGTGTTCATTTCATGTATGCGCAAAATGCCTTTGAAATGGCTTTAAAATGGATTTGGAGCATGGAGACGATTATCTCAGGATGGCAATATAAACAAACGAAACTTTTAGTAGATTTCTACTTATTTTATTAAATATTATCTCCACCAAACAGAACAAGCTTGCATCTGTTATAGTTTTGGAGAAAAATGTGTTCATTTCATGTATGCGCGAAATGCCTTAAAAATGGCTTTAAAATGGATTTGGAGCATGGAGACGATTATCTCGGGATTGCAAGATAACCAAACAAAACTTTTAGTGGATTTCTACTTATTTTATTAAATATCATCTCCACCAAACAGGACAAGCTTGCATCTGTTATAGTTTTAAAGAAAAATGTGTTCATTTCATTTATGCGCGAAATGCCTTAGAAATGGGTTTTAAAAGCATTTGAAGCATGGAGACGATTATCTCGAGATTGCAAGATAACCAAACAAAACTTTTAGTGGATTTCTACTTATTTTATTAAATATCATCTCCACCAAACAGGACAAGCTTGCATCTGTTATAGTTTTGGAGAAAAATGTGTTCATTTCATGTATGCGCGAAATGCCTTAAAAATGGCTTTAAAATGGATTTGGAGCATGGAGACGATTATCTCGGGATTGCAAGATAACCAAACAAAACTTTTAGTGGATTTCTACTTATTTTATTAAATATCATCTCCACCAAACAGGACAAGCTTGCATCTGTTATAGTTTTGGAGAAAAATGTGTTCATTTCATGTATGCGCAAAATGCCTTTGAAATGGCTTTAAAATGGATTTGGAGCATGGAGACGATTATCTCAGGATGGCAATATAAACAAACGAAACTTTTAGTAGATTTCTACTTATTTTATTAAATATTATCTCCACCAAACAGGACAAGCTTGCATCTGTTATAGTTTTGGAGAAAAATGTGTTCATTTCATGTATGCGCGAAATGCCTTAAAAATGGCTTTAAAATGGATTTGGAGCATGGAGACGATTATCTCGGGATTGCAAGATAACCAAACAAAACTTTTAGTGGATTTCTACTTATTTTATTAAATATCATCTCCACCAAACAGGACAAGCTTGCATCTGTTATAGTTTTAAAGAAAAATGTGTTCATTTCATTTATGCGCGAAATGCCTTAGAAATGGGTTTTAAGAGCATTTGAAGCATGGAGACGATTATCTCGAGATTGCAAGATAACCAAACAAAACTTTTAGTGGATTTCTACTTATTTTATTAAATATCATCTCCACCAAACAGGACAAGCTTGCATGTGTTATAGTTTTGGAGAAAAATGTGTTCATTTCATTTATGCGCAAAATGCCTTTGAAATGGCTTTAAAATGGATTTGGAGCATGGAGACGATTACCTCAGGATCGCAATATAAACAAACGAAACTTTTAGTAGATTTCTACTTATTTTATTAAATATTATCTCCACCAAACAGGACAAGCTTGCATCTGTTATAGTTTTGGAGAAAAATGTGTTCATTTCATGTATGCGCGAAATGCCTTAAAAATGGCTTTAAAATGGATTTGGAGCATGGAGACGATTATCTCGGGATTGCAAGATAACCAAACAAAACTTTTAGTGGATTTCTACTTATTTTATTAAATATCATCTCCACCAAACAGGACAAGCTTGCATCTGTTATAGTTTTAGAGAAAAATGTGTTCATTTCATGTATGCGCGAAATGCCTTAAAAATGGCTTTAAAATGGATTTGGAGCATGGAGACGATTATCTCGGGATTGCAAGATAAGCAAAGAAAACTTTTAGTGGATTTCTACTTATTTTATTAAATATCATCTCCACCAAACAGGACAAGCTTGCATGTGTTATAGTTTTGGAGAAATATGTGTTCATTTTATGTATGCGCAAAATGCCTTTGAAATGGCTTTAAAATGGATTTGGAGCATGGAGACGATTATCTCAGGATGGCAATATAAACAAACGAAACTTTTAGTAGATTTCTACTTATTTTATTAAATATTATCTCCACCAAACAGGACAAGCTTGCATCTGTTATAGTTTTGGAGAAAAATGTGTTCATTTCATGTATGCGCGAATTGCCTTAAAAATGGCTTTAAAATGGATTTGGAGCATGGAGACGATTATCTCGGGATTGCAAGATAACCAAACAAAACTTTTAGTGGATTTCTACTTATTTTATTAAATATCATCTCCACCAAACAGGACAAGCTTGCATCTGTTATAGTTTTGGAGAAAAATGTGTTCATTTCATGTATGCGCGAAATGCCTTAAAAATGGCTTTAAAATGGATTTGGAGCATGGAGACGATTATCTCGGGATTGCAAGATAACCAAACAAAACTTTTAGTGGATTTCTACTTATTTTATTAAATATCATCTCCACCAAACAGGACAAGCTTGCATCTGTTATAGTTTTGGAGAAAAATGTGTTCATTTCATGTATGCGCGAAATGCCTTAAAAATGGCTTTAAAATGGATTTGGAGCATGGAGACGATTATCTCGGGATTGCAAGATAACCAAACAAAACTTTTAGTGGATTTATACTTATTTTTTTAAATATCATCTCCACCAAACAGGACAAGCTTGCATCTGTTATAGTTTTGGAGAAAAATGTGTTCATTTCATGTATGCGCGAAATGCCTTAAAAATGGCTTTAAAATGGATTTGGAGCATGGAGACGATTATCTCGGGATTGCAAGATAACCAAACAAAACTTTTAGTGGATTTCTACTTATTTTATTAAATATCATCTCCACCAAACAGGACAAGCTTGCATGTGTTATAGTTTTGGAGAAAAATGTGTTCATTTCATGTATGCGCAAAATGCCTTTGAAATGGCTTTAAAATGGATTTGGAGCATGGAGACGATTATCTCGGGATTGCAAGATAACCAAACAAAACTTTTAGTGGATTTCTACTTATTTTATTAAACATCATCTCCACCAAACAGGACAAGCTTGCATCTGTTATAGTTTTGGAGAAAAATGTGTTCATTTCATGTATGCGCGAAATGCCTTAAAAATGGCTTTAAAATGGATTTGGAGCATGGAGACGATTATCTCGGGATTGCAAGATAACCAAACAAAACTTTTAGTGGATTTCTACTTATTTTATTAAATATCATCTCCACCAAACAGGACAAGCTTGCATGTGTTATAGTTTTGGAGAAAAATGTGTTCATTTCATGTATGCGCAAAATGCCTTTGAAATGGCTTTAAAATGGATTTGGAGCATGGAGACGATTATCTCAGGATGGCAATATAAACAAACGAAACTTTTAGTAGATTTCTACTTATTTTATTAAATATTATCTCCACCAAACAGGACAAGCTTGCATCTGTTATAGTTTTGGAGAAAAATGTGTTCATTTCATGTATGCGCGAAATGCCTTAAAAATGGCTTTAAAATGGATTTGGAGCATGGAGACGATTATCTCGGGATTGCAAGATAACCAAACAAAACTTTTAGTGGATTTCTACTTATTTTATTAAATATCATCTCCACCAAACAGGACAAGCTTGCATCTGTTATAGTTTTGGAGAAAAATGTGTTCATTTCATGTATGCGCGAAATGCCTTAAAAATGGCTTTAAAATGGATTTGGAGCATGGAGACGATTATCTCGGGATTGCAAGATAACCAAACAAAACTTTTAGTGGATTTCTACTTATTTTATTAAATATCATCTCCACCAAACAGGACAAGCTTGCATGTGTTATAGTTTTGGAGAAAAATGTGTTCATTTCATGTATGCGCAAAATGCCTTTGAAATGGCTTTAAAATGGATTTGGAGCATGGAGACGATTATCTCGGGATTGCAAGATAACCAAACAAAACTTTTAGTGGATTTCTACTTATTTTATTAAATATCATCTCCACCAAACAGGACAAGCTTGCATGTGTTATAGTTTTGGAGAAAAATGTGTTCATTTCATGTATGCGCAAAATGCCTTTGAAATGGCTTTAAAATGGATTTGGAGCATGGAGACGATTATCTCAGGATGGCAATATAAACAAACGAAACTTTTAGTAGATTTCTACTTATTTTATTAAATATTATCTCCACCAAACAGGACAAGCTTGCATCTGTTATAGTTTTGGAGAAAAATGTGTTCATTTCATGTATGCGCGAAATGCCTTAAAAATGGCTTTAAAATGGATTTGGAGCATGGAGACGATTATCTCGGGATTGCAAGATAACCAAACAAAATTTTTAGTGGATTTCTACTTATTTTATTAAATATCATCTCCACCAAACAGGACAAGCTTGCATCTATTATAGTTTTGGAGAAAAATGTGTTCATTTCATGTATGCGCGAAATGCCTTAAAAATGGCTTTAAAATGGATTTGGAGCATGGAGACGATTATCTCGGGATTGCAAGATAACCAAACAAAACTTTTAGTGGATTTCTACTTATTTTATTAAATATCTTCTCCACCAAACAGGACAAGCTTGCATCTGTTATAGTTTTGGAGAAAAATGTGTTCATTTCATGTATGCGCGAAATGCCTTAAAAATGGCTTTAAAATGGATTTGGAGCATGGAGACGATTATCTCGGGATTGCAAGATAACCAAACAAAACTTTTAGTGGATTTCTACTTATTTTATTAAATATCATCTCCACCAAACAGGACAAGCTTGCATGTGTTATAGTTTTGGAGAAAAATGTGTTCATTTCATGTATGCGCAAAATGCCTTTGAAATGGCTTTAAAATGGATTTGGAGCATGGAGACGATTATCTCGGGATTGCAAGATAACCAAACAAAACTTTTAGTGGATTTCTACTTATTTTATTAAATATCATCTCCACCAAACAGGACAAGCTTGCATGTGTTATAGTTTTGGAGAAAAATGTGTTCATTTCATGTATGCGCAAAATGCCTTTGAAATGGCTTTAAAATGGATTTGGAGCATGGAGACGATTATCTCAGGATGGCAATATAAACAAACGAAACTTTTAGTAGATTTCTACTTATTTTATTAAATATTATCTCCACCAAACAGGACAAGCTTGCATCTGTTATAGTTTTGGAGAAAAATGTGTTCATTTCATGTATGCGCGAAATGCCTTAAAAATGGCTTTAAAATGGATTTGGAGCATGGAGACGATTATCTCGGGATTGCAAGATAACCAAACAAAACTTTTAGTGGATTTCTACTTATTTTATTAAATATCATCTCCACCAAACAGGACAAGCTTGCATCTGTTATAGTTTTGGAGAAAAATGTGTTCATTTCATGTATGCGCGAAATGCCTTAAAAATGGCTTTAAAATGGATTTGGAGCATGGAGACGATTATCTCGGGATTGCAAGATAACCAAACAAAACTTTTAGTGGATTTCTACTTATTTTATTAAATATCATCTCCACCAAACAGGACAAGCTTGCATCTGTTATAGTTTTGGAGAAAAATGTGTTCATTTCATGTATGCGCGAAATGCCTTAAAAATGGCTTTAAAATGGATTTGGAGCATGGAGACGATTATCTCGGGATTGCAAGATAACCAAACAAAACTTTTAGTGGATTTCTACTTATTTTATTAAATATCATCTCCACCAAACAGGACAAGCTTGCATGTGTTATAGTTTTGGAGAAAAATGTGTTCATTTCATGTATGCGCAAAATGCCTTTGAAATGGCTTTAAAATGGATTTGGAGTATGGAGACGATTATCTCAGGATGGCAATATAAACAAACGAAACTTTTAGTAGATTTCTACTTATTTTATTAAATATTATCTCCACCAAACAGGACAAGCTTGCATCTGTTATAGTTTTGGAGAAAAATGTGTTCATTTCATGTATGCGCGAAATGCCTTAAAAATGGCTTTAAAATGGATTTGGAGCATGGAGACGATTATCTCGGGATTGCAAGATAACCAAACAAAATTTTTAGTGGATTTCTACTTATTTTATTAAATATCATCTCCACCAAACAGGACAAGCTTGCATCTGTTATAGTTTTGGAGAAAAATGTGTTCATTTCATGTATGCGCGAAATGCCTTAAAAATGGCTTTAAAATGGATTTGGAGCATGGAGACGATTATCTCGGGATTGCAAGATAACCAAACAAAACTTTTAGTGGATTTCTACTTATTTTATTAAATATCATCTCCACCAAACAGGACAAGCTTGCATCTGTTATAGTTTTGGAGAAAAATGTGTTCATTTCATGTATGCGCGAAATGCCTTAAAAATGGCTTTAAAATGGATTTGGAGCATGGAGACGATTATCTCGGGATTGCAAGATAACCAAACAAAACTTTTAGTGGATTTCTACTTATTTTATTAAATATCATCTCCACCAAACAGGACAAGCTTGCATCTGTTATAGTTTTGGAGAAAAATGTGTTCATTTCATGTATGCGCGAAATGCCTTAAAAATGGCTTTAAAATGGATTTGGAGCATGGAGACGATTATCTCGGGATTGCAATATAACCAAACAAAACTTTTAGTGGATTTCTACTTATTTTATTAAATATCATCTCCACCAAACAGGACAAGCTTGCATCTGTTATATTTTTGGAGAAAAATGTGTTCATTTCATGTATGCGCGAAATGCCTTAAAAATGGCTTTAAAATGGATTTGGAGCATGGAGACGATTATCTCGGGATTGCAATATAACCAAACAAAACTTTTAGTGGATTTCTACTTATTTTATTAAATATCATCTCCACCAAACAGGACAAGCTTGCATCTGTTATATTTTTGGAGAAAAATGTGTTCATTTCATGTATGCGCAAAATGCCTTTGAAATGGCTTTAAAATGGATTTGGAGCATGGAGACGATTATCTCGGGATTGCAAGATAACCAAACAAAACTTTTAGTGGATTTCTACTTATTTTATTAAATATCATCTCCACCAAACAGGACAAGCTTGCATGTGTTATAGTTTTGGAGAAAAATGTGTTCATTTCATGTATGCGCAAAATGCCTTTGAAATGGCTTTAAAATGGATTTGGAGCATGGAGACGATTATCTCAGGATGGCAATATAAACAAACGAAACTTTTAGTAGATTTCTACTTATTTTATTAAATATTATCTCCACCAAACAGGACAAGCTTGCATCTGTTATAGTTTTGGAGAAAAATGTGTTCATTTCATGTATGCGCGAAATGCCTTAAAAATGGCTTTAAAATGGATTTGGAGCATGGAGACGATTATCTCGGGATTGCAAGATAACCAAACAAAACTTTTAGTGGATTTCTACTTATTTTATTAAATATCATCTCCACCAAACAGGACAAGCTTGCATCTGTTATAGTTTTGGAGAAAAATGTGTTCATTTCATGTATGCGCGAAATGCCTTAAAAATGGCTTTAAAATGGATTTGGAGCATGGAGACGATTATCTCGGGATTGCAAGATAACCAAACAAAACTTTTAGTGGATTTCTACTTATTTTATTAAATATCATCTCCACCAAACAGGACAAGCTTGCATCTGTTATAGTTTTGGAGAAAAATGTGTTCATTTCATGTATGCGCGAAATGCCTTAAAAATGGCTTTAAAATGGATTTGGAGCATGGAGACGATTATCTCGGGATTGCAAGATAACCAAACAAAACTTTTAGTGGATTTCTACTTATTTTATTAAATATCATCTCCACCAAACAGGACAAGCTTGCATGTGTTATAGTTTTGGAGAAAAATGTGTTCATTTCATGTATGCGCAAAATGCCTTTGAAATGGCTTTAAAATGGATTTGGAGTATGGAGACGATTATCTCAGGATGGCAATATAAACAAACGAAACTTTTAGTAGATTTCTACTTATTTTATTAAATATTATCTCCACCAAACAGGACAAGCTTGCATCTGTTATAGTTTTGGAGAAAAATGTGTTCATTTCATGTATGCGCGAAATGCCTTAAAAATGGCTTTAAAATGGATTTGGAGCATGGAGACGATTATCTCGGGATTGCAAGATAACCAAACAAAATTTTTAGTGGATTTCTACTTATTTTATTAAATATCATCTCCACCAAACAGGACAAGCTTGCATCTGTTATAGTTTTGGAGAAAAATGTGTTCATTTCATGTATGCGCGAAATGCCTTAAAAATGGCTTTAAAATGGATTTGGAGCATGGAGACGATTATCTCGGGATTGCAAGATAACCAAACAAAACTTTTAGTGGATTTCTACTTATTTTATTAAATATCATCTCCACCAAACAGGACAAGCTTGCATCTGTTATAGTTTTGGAGAAAAATGTGTTCATTTCATGTATGCGCGAAATGCCTTAAAAATGGCTTTAAAATGGATTTGGAGCATGGAGACGATTATCTCGGGATTGCAAGATAACCAAACAAAACTTTTAGTGGATTTCTACTTATTTTATTAAATATCATCTCCACCAAACAGGACAAGCTTGCATCTGTTATAGTTTTGGAGAAAAATGTGTTCATTTCATGTATGCGCGAAATGCCTTAAAAATGGCTTTAAAATGGATTTGGAGCATGGAGACGATTATCTCGGGATTGCAATATAACCAAACAAAACTTTTAGTGGATTTCTACTTATTTTATTAAATATCATCTCCACCAAACAGGACAAGCTTGCATCTGTTATATTTTTGGAGAAAAATGTGTTCATTTCATGTATGCGCGAAATGCCTTAAAAATGGCTTTAAAATGGATTTGGAGCATAGAGACGATTATCTCGGGATTGCAAGATAACCAAACAAAACTTTTAGTGGATTTCTACTTATTTTATTAAATATCATCTCCACCAAACAGGACAAGCTTGCATCTGTTATATTTTTGGAGAAAAATGTGTTCATTTCATGTATGCGCGAAATGCCTTAAAAATGGCTTTAAAATGGATTTGGAGCATGGAGACGATTATCTCGGGATTGCAAGATAACCAAACAAAACTTTTAGTGGATTTCTACTTATTTTATTAAATATCATCTCCACCAAACAGGACAAGCTTGCATCTGTTATAGTTTTGGAGAAAAATGTGTTCATTTCATGTATGCGCGAAATGCCTTAAAAATGGCTTTAAAATGGATTTGGAGCATGGAGACGATTATCTCGGGATTGCAAGATAACCAAACAAAACTTTTAGTGGATTTCTACTTATTTTATTAAATATCATCTCCACCAAACAGGAGAAGCTTGCATGTGTTATAGTTTTGGAGAAAAATGTGTTCATTTCATGTATGCGCAAAATGCCTTTGAAATGGCTTTAAAATGGATTTGGAGCATGGAGACGATTATCTCGGGATTGCAAGATAACCAAACAAAACTTTTAGTGGATTTCTACTTATTTTATTAAATATCATCTCCACCAAACAGGACAAGCTTGCATCTGTTATAGTTTTGGAGAAAAATGTGTTCATTTCATGTATGCGCGAAATGCCTTAAAAATGGCTTTTAAATGGATTTGGAGCATGGAGACGATTATCTCGGGATTGCAAGATAACCAAACAAAACTTTTAGTGGATTTCTACTTATTTTATTAAATATCATCTCCACCAAACAGGACAAGCTTGCATCTGTTATAGTTTTGGAGAAAAATGTGTTCATTTCATGTATGCGCGAAATGCCTTAAAAATGGCTTTAAAATGGATTTGGAGCATGGAGACGATTATCTCGGGATTGCAAGATAACCAAACAAAACTTTTAGTGGATTTCTACTTATTTTATTAAATATCATCTCCACCAAACAGGACAAGCTTGCATCTGTTATAGTTTTGGAGAAAAATGTGTTCATTTCATGTATGCGCGAAATGCCTTAAAAATGGCTTTAAAATGGATTTGGAGCATGGAGACGATTATCTCGGGATTGCAAGATAACCAAACAAAACTTTTAGTGGATTTCTACTTATTTTATTAAATATCATCTCCACCAAACAGGACAAGCTTGCATGTGTTATAGTTTTGGAGAAAAATGTGTTCATTTCATGTATGCGCAAAATGCCTTTGAAATGGCTTTAAAATGGATTTGGAGCATGGATACGATTATCTCAGGATGGCAATATAAACAAACGAAACTTTTAGTAGATTTCTACTTATTTTATTAAATATTATCTCCACCAAACAGGACAAGCTTGCATCTGTTATAGTTTTGGAGAAAAATGTGTTCATTTCATGTATGCGCGAAATGCCTTAAAAATGGCTTTAAAATGGATTTGGAGCATGGAGACGATTATCTCGGGATTGCAAGATAACCAAACAAAACTTTTAGTGGATTTCTACTTATTTTATTAAATATCATCTCCACCAAACAGGACAAGCTTGCATCTGTTATAGTTTTGGAGAAAAATGTGTTCATTTCATGTATGCGCGAAATGCCTTAAAAATGGCTTTAAAATGGATTTGGAGCATGGAGACGATTATCTCGGGATTGCAATATAACCAAACAAAACTTTTAGTGGATTTCTACTTATTTTATTAAATATCATCTCCACCAAACAGGACAAGCTTGCATGTGTTATAGTTTTGGAGAAAAATGTGTTCATTTCATGTATGCGCAAAATGCCTTTGAAATGGCTTTAAAATGGATTTGGAGCATGGAGACGATTATCTCGGGATTGCAAGATAACCAAACAAAACTTTTAGTGGATTTCTACTTATTTTATTAAATATCATCTCCACCAAACAGGACAAGCTTGCATCTGTTATAGTTTTGGAGAAAAATGTGTTCATTTCATGTATGCGCGAAATGCCTTAAAAATGGCTTTAAAATGGATTTGGAGCATGGAGACGATTATCTCGGGATTGCAAGATAACCAAACAAAACTTTTAGTGGATTTCTACTTATTTTATTAAATATCATCTCCACCAAACAGGACAAGCTTGCATCTGTTATAGTTTTGGAGAAAAATGTGTTCATTTCATGTATGCGCGAAATGCCTTAAAAATGGCTTTAAAATGGATTTGGAGCATGGAGACGATTATCTCGGGATTGCAAGATAACCAAACAAAACTTTTAGTGGATTTCTACTTATTTTATTAAATATCATCTCCACCAAACAGGACAAGCTTGCATCTGTTATAGTTTTGGAGAAAAATGTGTTCATTTCATGTATGCGCGAAATGCCTTAAAAATGGCTTTAAAATGGATTTGGAGCATGGAGACGATTATCTCGGGATTGCAAGATAACCAAACAAAACTTTTAGTGGATTTCTACTTATTTTATTAAATATCATCTCCACCAAACAGGACAAGCTTGCATGTGTTATAGTTTTGGAGAAAAATGTGTTCATTTCATGTATGCGCAAAATGCCTTTGAAATGGCTTTAAAATGGATTTGGAGCATGGAGACGATTATCTCAGGATGGCAATATAAACAAACGAAACTTTTAGTAGATTTCTACTTATTTTATTAAATATTATCTCCACCAAACAGGACAAGATTGCATCTGTTATAGTTTTGGAGAAAAATGTGTTCATTTCATGTATGCGCGAAATGCCTTAAAAATGGCTTTAAAATGGATTTGGAGCATGGAGACGATAATCTCGGGATTGCAAGATAACCAAACAAAACTTTTAGTGGATTTCTACTTATTTTATTAAATATCATCTCCACCAAACAGGACAAGCTTGCATGTGTTATAGTTTTGGAGAAAAATGTGTTCATTTCATGTATGCGCGAAATGCCTTAAAAATGGCTTTAAAATGGATTTGGAGCATGGAGACGATTATCTCGGGATTGCAATATAACCAAACAAAACTTTTAGTGGATTTCTACTTATTTTATTAAATATCATCTCCACCAAACAGGACAAGCTTGCATCTGTTATAGTTTTGGAGAAAAATGTGTTCATTTCATGTATGCGCGAAATGCCTTAAAAATGGCTTTAAAATGGATTTGGAGCATGGAGACGATTATCTCGGGATTGCAAGATAACCAAACAAAACTTTTAGTGGATTTCTACTTACTTTATTAAATATCATCTCCACCAAACAGGACAAGCTTGCATCTGTTATAGTTTTGGAGAAAAATGTGTTCATTTCATGTATGCGCGAAATGCCTTAAAAATGGCTTTAAAATGGATTTGGAGCATGGAGACGATTATCTCGGGATTGCAAGATAACCAAACAAAACTTTTAGTGGATTTCTACTTATTTTATTAAATATCATCTCCACCAAACAGGACAAGCTTGCATCTGTTATAGTTTTGGAGAAAAATGTGTTCATTTCATGTATGCGCGAAATGCCTTAAAAATGGCTTTAAAATGGATTTGGAGCATGGAGACGATTATCTCGGGATTGCAAGATAACCAAACAAAACTTTTAGTGGATTTCTACTTATTTTATTAAATATCATCTCCACCAAACAGGACAAGCTTGCATCTGTTATAGTTTTGGAGAAAAATGTGTTCATTTCATGTATGCGCGAAATGCCTTAAAAATGGCTTTAAAATGGATTTGGAGCATGGAGACGATTATCTCGGGATTGCAAGATAACCAAACAAAACTTTTAGTGGATTTCTACTTATTTTATTAAATATCATCTCCACCAAACAGGACAAGCTTGCATCTGTTATAGTTTTGGAGAAAAATGTGTTCATTTCATGTATGCGCGAAATGCCTTAAAAATGGCTTTAAAATGGATTTGGAGCATGGAGACGATTATCTCGGGATTGCAAGATAACCAAACAAAACTTTTAGTGGATTTCTACTTATTTTATTAAATATCATCTCCACCAAAC
This sequence comes from Anomaloglossus baeobatrachus, assembly GCF_048569485.1. NCBI lineage: Eukaryota > Metazoa > Chordata > Amphibia > Anura > Aromobatidae > Anomaloglossus > Anomaloglossus baeobatrachus. The sequence goes on from NW_027444913.1 coordinate 173,441, forward strand.
AGGACAAGCTTGCATCTGTTATAGTTTTGGAGAAAAATGTGTTCATTTCATGTATGCGCGAAATGCCTTAAAAATGGCTTTAAAATGGATTTGGAGCATGGAGACGATTATCTCGGGATTGCAATATAACCAAACAAAACTTTTAGTGGATTTCTACTTATTTTATTAAATATCATCTCCACCAAACAGGACAAGCTTGCATCTGTTATATTTTTGGAGAAAAATGTGTTCATTTCATGTATGCGCGAAATGCCTTAAAAATGGCTTTAAAATGGATTTGGAGCATGGAGACGATTATCTCGGGATTGCAAGATAACCAAACAAAACTTTTAGTGGATTTCTACTTATTTTATTAAATATCATCTCCACCAAACAGGACAAGCTTGCATCTGTTATATTTTTGGAGAAAAATGTGTTCATTTCATGTATGCGCGAAATGCCTTAAAAATGGCTTTAAAATGGATTTGGAGCATGGAGACGATTATCTCGGGATTGCAAGATAACCAAACAAAACTTTTAGTGGATTTCTACTTATTTTATTAAATATCATCTCCACCAAACAGGACAAGCTTGCATCTGTTATAGTTTTGGAGAAAAATGTGTTCATTTCATGTATGCGCGAAATGCCTTAAAAATGGCTTTAAAATGGATTTGGAGCATGGAGACGATTATCTCGGGATTGCAAGATAACCAAACAAAACTTTTAGTGGATTTCTACTTATTTTATTAAATATCATCTCCACCAAACAGGACAAGCTTGCATGTGTTATAGTTTTGGAGAAAAATGTGTTCATTTCATGTATGCGCAAAATGCCTTTGAAATGGCTTTAAAATGGATTTGGAGCATGGAGACGATTATCTCGGGATTGCAAGATAACCAAACAAAACTTTTAGTGGATTTCTACTTATTTTATTAAATATCATCTCCACCAAACAGGACAAGCTTGCATCTGTTATAGTTTTGGAGAAAAATGTGTTCATTTCATGTATGCGCGAAATGCCTTAAAAATGGCTTTAAAATGGATTTGGAGCATGGAGACGATTATCTCGGGATTGCAAGATAACCAAACAAAACTTTTAGTGGATTTCTACTTACTTTATTAAATATCATCTCCACCAAACAGGACAAGCTTGCATCTGTTATAGTTTTGGAGAAAAATGTGTTCATTTCATGTATGCGCGAAATGCCTTAAAAATGGCTTTAAAATGGATTTGGAGCATGGAGACGATTATCTCGGGATTGCAAGATAACCAAACAAAACTTTTAGTGGATTTCTACTTATTTTATTAAATATCATCTCCACCAAACAGGACAAGCTTGCATCTGTTATAGTTTTGGAGAAAAATGTGTTCATTTCATGTATGCGCGAAATGCCTTAAAAATGGCTTTAAAATGGATTTGGAGCATGGAGACGATTATCTCGGGATTGCAAGATAACCAAACAAAACTTTTAGTGGATTTCTACTTATTTTATTAAATATCATCTCCACCAAACAGGACAAGCTTGCATCTGTTATAGTTTTGGAGAAAAATGTGTTCATTTCATGTATGCGCGAAATGCCTTAAAAATGGCTTTAAAATGGATTTGGAGCATGGAGACGATTATCTCGGGATTGCAAGATAACCAAACAAAACTTTTAGTGGATTTCTACTTATTTTATTAAATATCATCTCCACCAAACAGGACAAGCTTGCATCTGTTATAGTTTTGGAGAAAAATGTGTTCATTTCATGTATGCGCGAAATGCCTTAAAAATGGCTTTAAAATGGATTTGGAGCATGGAGACGATTATCTCGGGATTGCAAGATAACCAAACAAAACTTTTAGTGGATTTCTACTTATTTTATTAAATATCATCTCCACCAAACAGGACAAGCTTGCATCTGTTATAGTTTTGGAGAAAAATGTGTTCATTTCATGTATGCGCGAAATGCCTTAAAAATGGCTTTAAAATGGATTTGGAGCATGGAGACGATTATCTCGGGATTGCAATATAACCAAACAAAACTTTTAGTGGATTTCTACTTATTTTATTAAATATCATCTCCACCAAACAGGACAAGCTTGCATCTGTTATATTTTTGGAGAAAAATGTGTTCATTTCATGTATGCGCGAAATGCCTTAAAAATGGCTTTAAAATGGATTTGGAGCATGGAGACGATTATCTCGGGATTGCAAGATAACCAAACAAAACTTTTAGTGGATTTCTACTTATTTTATTAAATATCATCTCCACCAAACAGGACAAGCTTGCATCTGTTATATTCTTGGAGAAAAATGTGTTCATTTCATGTATGCGCGAAATGCCTTAAAAATGGCTTTAAAATGGATTTGGAGCATGGAGACGATTATCTCGGGATTGCAAGATAACCAAACAAAACTTTTAGTGGATTTCTACTTATTTTATTAAATATCATCTCCACCAAACAGGACAAGCTTGCATCTGTTATAGTTTTGGAGAAAAATGTGTTCATTTCATGTATGCGCGAAATGCCTTAAAAATGGCTTTAAAATGGATTTGGAGCATGGAGACGATTATCTCGGGATTGCAAGATAACCAAACAAAACTTTTAGTGGATTTCTACTTATTTTATTAAATATCATCTCCACCAAACAGGACAAGCTTGCATGTGTTATAGTTTTGGAGAAAAATGTGTTCATTTCATGTATGCGCAAAATGCCTTTGAAATGGCTTTAAAATGGATTTGGAGCATGGAGACGATTATCTCGGGATTGCAAGATAACCAAACAAAACTTTTAGTGGATTTCTACTTATTTTATTAAATATCATCTCCACCAAACAGGACAAGCTTGCATCTGTTATAGTTTTGGAGAAAAATGTGTTCATTTCATGTATGCGCGAAATGCCTTAAAAATGGCTTTAAAATGGATTTGGAGCATGGAGACGATTATCTCGGGATTGCAAGATAACCAAACAAAACTTTTAGTGGATTTCTACTTATTTTATTAAATATCATCTCCACCAAACAGGACAAGCTTGCATCTGTTATAGTTTTGGAGAAAAATGTGTTCATTTCATGTATGCGCGAAATGCCTTAAAAATGGCTTTAAAATGGATTTGGAGCATGGAGACGATTATCTCGGGATTGCAAGATAACCAAACAAAACTTTTAGTGGATTTCTACTTATTTTATTAAATATCATCTCCACCAAACAGGACAAGCTTGCATCTGTTATAGTTTTGGAGAAAAATGTGTTCATTTCATGTATGCGCGAAATGCCTTAAAAATGGCTTTAAAATGGATTTGGAGCATGGAGACGATTATCTCGGGATTGCAAGATAACCAAACAAAACTTTTAGTGGATTTCTACTTATTTTATTAAATATCATCTCCACCAAACAGGACAAGCTTGCATGTGTTATAGTTTTGGAGAAAAATGTGTTCATTTCATGTATGCGCAAAATGCCTTTGAAATGGCTTTAAAATGGATTTGGAGCATGGAGACGATTATCTCAGGATGGCAATATAAACAAACGAAACTTTTAGTAGATTTCTACTTATTTTATTAAATATTATCTCCACCAAACAGGACAAGCTTGCATCTGTTATAGTTTTGGAGAAAAATGTGTTCATTTCATGTATGCGCGAAATGCCTTAAAAATGGCTTTAAAATGGATTTGGAGCATGGAGACGATTATCTCGGGATTGCAAGATAACCAAACAAAACTTTTAGTGGATTTCTACTTATTTTATTAAATATCATCTCCACCAAACAGGACAAGCTTGCATCTGTTATAGTTTTGGAGAAAAATGTGTTCATTTCATGTATGCGCGAAATGCCTTAAATATGGCTTTAAAATGGATTTGGAGCATGGAGACGATTATCTCAGGATTGCAATATAACCAAACAAAACTTTTAGTGGATTTCTACTTATTTTATTAAATATCATCTCCACCAAACAGGACAAGCTTGCATGTGTTATAGTTTTGGAGAAAAATGTGTTCATTTCATGTATGCGCAAAATGCCTTTGAAATGGCTTTAAAATGGATTTGGAGCATGGAGACGATTATCTCGGGATTGCAAGATAACCAAACAAAACTTTTAGTGGATTTCTACTTATTTTATTAAATATCATCTCCACCAAACAGGACAAGCTTGCATCTGTTATAGTTTTGGAGAAAAATGTGTTCATTTCATGTATGCGCGAAATGCCTTAAAAATGGCTTTAAAATGGATTTGGAGCATGGAGACGATTATCTCGGGATTGCAAGATAACCAAACAAAACTTTTAGTGGATTTCTACTTATTTTATTAAATATCATCTCCACCAAACAGGACAAGCTTGCATCTGTTATAGTTTTGGAGAAAAATGTGTTCATTTCATGTATGCGCGAAATGCCTTAAAAATGGCTTTAAAATGGATTTGGAGCATGGAGACGATTATCTCGGGATTGCAAGATAACCAAACAAAACTTTTAGTGGATTTCTACTTATTTTATTAAATATCATCTCCACCAAACAGGACAAGCTTGCATCTGTTATAGTTTTGGAAAAAAATGTGTTCATTTCATGTATGCGCGAAATGCCTTAAAAATGGCTTTAAAATGGATTTGGAGCATGGAGACGATTATCTCGGGATTGCAAGATAACCAAACAAAACTTTTAGTGGATTTCTACTTATTTTATTAAATATCATCTCCACCAAACAGGACAAGCTTGCATGTGTTATAGTTTTGGAGAAAAATGTGTTCATTTCATGTATGCGCAAAATGCCTTTGAAATGGCTTTAAAATGGATTTGGAGCATGGAGACGATTATCTCAGGATGGCAATATAAACCAACGAAACTTTTAGTAGATTTCTACTTATTTTATTAAATATTATCTCCACCAAACAGGACAAGCTTGCATCTGTTATAGTTTTGGAGAAAAATGTGTTCATTTCATGTATGCGCGAAATGCCTTAAAAATGGCTTTAAAATGGATTTGGAGCATGGAGACGATAATCTCGGGATTGCAAGATAACCAAACAAAACTTTTAGTGGATTTCTACTTAGTTTATTAAATATCATCTCCACCAAACAGGACAAGCTTGCATCTGTTATAGTTTTGGGGAAAAATGTGTTCATTTCATGTATGCGCGAAATGCCTTAAAAATGGCTTTAAAATGGATTTGGAGCATGGAGACGATTATCTCGGGATTGCAATATAACCAAACAAAAATTTTAGTGGATTTCTACTTATTTTATTAAATATCATCTCCACCAAACAGGACAAGCTTGCATCTGTTATAGTTTTGGAGAAAAATGTGTTCATTTCATGTATGCGCGAAATGCCTTAAAAATGGCTTTAAAATGGATTTGGAGCATGGAGACGATTATCTCGGGATTGCAAGATAACCAAACAAAACTTTTAGTGGATTTCTACTTACTTTATTAAATATCATCTCCACCAAACAGGACAAGCTTGCATCTGTTATAGTTTTGGAGAAAAATGTGTTCATTTCATGTATGCGCGAAATGCCTTAAAAATGGCTTTAAAATGGATTTGGAGCATGGAGACGATTATCTCGGGATTGCAAGATAACCAAACAAAACTTTTAGTGGATTTCTACTTATTTTATTAAATATCATCTCCACCAAACAGGACAAGCTTGCATCTGTTATAGTTTTGGAGAAAAATGTGTTCATTTCATGTATGCGCGAAATGCCTTAAAAATGGCTTTAAAATGGATTTGGAGCATGGAGACGATTATCTCGGGATTGCAAGATAACCAAACAAAACTTTTAGTGGATTTCTACTTATTTTATTAAATATCATCTCCACCAAACAGGACAAGCTTGCATGTGTTATAGTTTTGGAGAAAAATGTGTTCATTTCATGTATGCGCAAAATGCCTTTGAAATGGCTTTAAAATGGATTTGGAGCATGGAGACGATTATCTCAGGATGGCAATATAAACAAACGAAACTTTTAGTAGATTTCTACTTATTTTATTAAATATTATCTCCACCAAACAGGACAAGCTTGCATCTGTTATAGTTTTGGAGAAAAATGTGTTCATTTCATGTATGCGCGAAATGCCTTAAAAATGGCTTTAAAATGGATTTGGAGCATGGAGACGATTATCTCGGGATTGCAAGATAACCAAACAAAACTTTTAGTGGATTTCTACTTATTTTATTAAATATCATCTCCACCAAACAGGACAAGCTTGCATCTGTTATAGTTTTGGAGAAAAATGTGTTCATTTCATGTATGCGCGAAATGCCTTAAAAATGGCTTTAAAATGGATTTGGAGCATGGAGACGATTATCTCGGGATTGCAAGATAACCAAACAAAACTTTTAGTGGATTTCTACTTATTTTATTAAATATCATCTCCACCAAACAGGACAAGCTTGCATCTGTTATAGTTTTGGAGAAAAATGTGTTCATTTCATGTATGCGCGAAATGCCTTAAAAATGGCTTTAAAATGGATTTGGAGCATGGAGACGATTATCTCGGGATTGCAAGATAACCAAACAAAACTTTTAGTGGATTTCTACTTATTTTATTAAATATCATCTCCACCAAACAGGACAAGCTTGCATCTGTTATAGTTTTGGAGAAAAATGTGTTCATTTCATGTATGCGCGAAATGCCTTAAAAATGGCTTTAAAATGGATTTGGAGCATGGAGACGATTATCTCGGGATTGCAAGATAACCAAACAAAACTTTTAGTGGATTTCTACTTATTTTATTAAATATCATCTCCACCAAACAGGACAAGCTTGCATGTGTTATAGTTTTGGAGAAAAATGTGTTCATTTCATGTATGCGCAAAATGCCTTTGAAATGGCTTTAAAATGGATTTGGAGCATGGAGACGATTATCTCAGGATGGCAATATAAACAAACGAAACTTTTAGTAGATTTCTACTTATTTTATTAAATATTATCTCCACCAAACAGGACAAGCTTGCATCTGTTATAGTTTTGGAGAAAAATGTGTTCATTTCATGTATGCGCGAAATGCCTTAAAAATGGCTTTAAAATGGATTTGGAGCATGGAGACGATTATCTCGGGATTGCAAGATAACCAAACAAAACTTTTAGTGGATTTCTACTTATTTTATTAAATATCATCTCCACCAAACAGGACAAGCTTGCATCTGTTATAGTTTTGGAGAAAAATGTGTTCATTTCATGTATGCGCGAAATGCCTTAAAAATGGCTTTAAAATGGATTTGGAGCATGGAGACGATTATCTCGGGATTGCAATATAACCAAACAAAACTTTTAGTGGATTTCTACTTATTTTATTAAATATCATCTCCACCAAACAGGACAAGCTTGCATCTGTTATAGTTTTGGAGAAAAATGTGTTCATTTCATGTATGCGCGAAATGCCTTAAAAATGGCTTTAAAATGGATTTGGAGCATGGAGACGATTATCTCGGGATTGCAAGATAACCAAACAAAACTTTTAGTGGATTTCTACTTACTTTATTAAATATCATCTCCACCAAACAGGACAAGCTTGCATCTGTTATAGTTTTGGAGAAAAATGTGTTCATTTCATGTATGCGCGAAATGCCTTAAAAATGGCTTTAAAATGGATTTGGAGCATGGAGACGATTATCTCGGGATTGCAAGATAACCAAACAAAACTTTTAGTGGATTTCTACTTATTTTATTAAATATCATCTCCACCAAACAGGACAAGCTTGCATCTGTTATAGTTTTGGAGAAAAATGTGTTCATTTCATGTATGCGCGAAATGCCTTAAAAATGGCTTTAAAATGGATTTGGAGCATGGAGACGATTATCTCGGGATTGCAAGATAACCAAACAAAACTTTTAGTGGATTTCTACTTATTTTATTAAATATCATCTCCACCAAACAGGACAAGCTTGCATCTGTTATAGTTTTGGAGAAAAATGTGTTCATTTCATGTATGCGCGAAATGCCTTAAAAATGGCTTTAAAATGGATTTGGAGCATGGAGACGATTATCTCGGGATTGCAAGATAACCAAACAAAACTTTTAGTGGATTTCTACTTATTTTATTAAATATCATCTCCACCAAACAGGACAAGCTTGCATCTGTTATAGTTTTGGAGAAAAATGTGTTCATTTCATGTATGCGCGAAATGCCTTAAAAATGGCTTTAAAATGGATTTGGAGCATGGAGACGATTATCTCGGGATTGCAAGATAACCAAACAAAACTTTTAGTGGATTTCTACTTATTTTATTAAATATCATCTCCACCAAACAGGACAAGCTTGCATCTGTTATAGTTTTGGAGAAAAATGTGTTCATTTCATGTATGCGCGAAATGCCTTAAAAATGGCTTTAAAATGGATTTGGAGCATGGAGACGATTATCTCGGGATTGCAAGATAACCAAACAAAACTTTTAGTGGATTTCTACTTATTTTTTTAAATATCATCTCCACCAAACAGGACAAGCTTGCATCTGTTATAGTTTTGGAGAAAAATGTGTTCATTTCATGTATGCGCGAAATGATTTAAAAATGGCTTTAAAATGGATTTGGAGCATGGAGACGATTATCTCGGGATTGCAAGATAACCAAACAAAACTTTTAGTGGATTTCTACTTATTTTATTAAATATCATCTCCACCAAACAGGACAAGCTTGCATCTGTTATAGTTTTGGAGAAAAATGTGTTCATTTCATGTATGCGCGAAATGCCTTAAAAATGGCTTTAAAATGGATTTGGAGCATGGAGACGATTATCTCGGGATTGCAAGATAACCAAACAAAACTTTTAGTGGATTTCTACTTATTTTATTAAATATCATCTCCACCAAACAGGACAAGCTTGCATCTGTTATAGTTTTGGAGAAAAATGTGTTCATTTCATGTATGCGCGAAATGCCTTAAAAATGGCTTTAAAATGGATTTGGAGCATGGAGACGATTATCTCGGGATTGCAAGATAACCAAACAAAACTTTTAGTGGATTTCTACTTATTTTATTAAATATCATCTCCACCAAACAGGACAAGCTTGCATCTGTTATAGTTTTGGAGAAAAATGTGTTCATTTCATGTATGCGTGAAATGCCTTAAAAATGGCTTTAAAATGGATTTGGAGCATGGAGACGATTATCTCGGGATTGCAAGATAACCAAACAAAACTTTTAGTGGATTTCTACTTATTTTATTAAATATCATCTCCACCAAACAGGACAAGCTTGCATCTGTTATAGTTTTGGAGAAAAATGTGTTCATTTCATGTATGCGCGAAATGCCTTAAAAATGGCTTTAAAATGGATTTGGAGCATGGAGACGATTATCTCGGGATTGCAAGATAACCAAACAAAACTTTTAGTGGATTTCTACTTATTTTATTAAATATCATCTCCACCAAACAGGACAAGCTTGCATCTGTTATAGTTTTGGAGAAAAATGTGTTCATTTCATGTATGCGCGAAATGCCTTAAAAATGGCTTTAAAATGGATTTGGAGCATGGAGACGATTATCTCGGGATTGCAAGATAACCAAACAAAACTTTTAGTGGATTTCTACTTATTTTATTAAATATCATCTCCACCAAACAGGACAAGCTTGCATCTGTTATAGTTTTGGAGAAAAATGTGTTCATTTCATGTATGCGCGAAATGCCTTAAAAATGGCTTTAAAATGGATTTGGAGCATGGAGACGATTATCTCGGGATTGCAATATAACCAAACAAAACTTTTAGTGGATTTCTACTTATTTTATTAAATATCATCTCCACCAAACAGGACAAGCTTGCATCTGTTATAGTTTTGGAGAAAAATGTGTTCATTTCATGTATGCGCGAAATGCCTTAAAAATGGCTTTAAAATGGATTTGGAGCATGGAGACGATTATCTCGGGATTGCAAGATAACCAAACAAAACTTTTAGTGGACTTCTACTTATTTTATTAAATATCATCTCCACCAAACAGGACAAGCTTGCATCTGTTATAGTTTTGGAGAAAAATGTGTTCATTTCATGTATGCGCGAAATGCCTTAAAAATGGCTTTAAAATGGATTTGGAGCATGGAGACGATTATCTCGGGATTGCAAGATAACCAAACAAAACTTTTAGTGGATTTCTACTTATTTTATTAAATATCATCTCCACCAAACAGGACAAGCTTGCATCTGTTATAGTTTTGGAGAAAAATGTGTTCATTTCATGTATGCGCGAAATGCCTTAAAAATGGCTTTAAAATGGATTTGGAGCATGGAGACGATTATCTCGGGATTGCAAGATAACCAAACAAAACTTTTAGTGGATTTCTACTTATTTTATTAAATATCATCTCCACCAAACAGGACAAGCTTGCATGTGTTATAGTTTTGGAGAAAAATGTGTTCATTTCATGTATGCGCAAAATGCCTTTGAAATGGCTTTAAAATGGATTTGGAGCATGGAGACGATTATCTCGGGATTGCAAGATAACCAAACAAAACTTTTAGTGGATTTCTACTTATTTTATTAAATATCATCTCCACCAAACAGGACAAGCTTGCATGTGTTATAGTTTTGGAGAAAAATGTGTTCATTTCATGTATGCGCAAAATGCCTTTGAAATGGCTTTAAAATGGATTTGGAGCATGGAGACGATTATCTCAGGATGGCAATATAAAAAACGAAACTTTTAGTAGATTTCTACTTATTTTATTAAATATTATCTCCACCAAACAGGACAAGCTTGCATCTGTTATAGTTTTGGAGAAAAATGTGTTAATTTCATGTATGCGCGAAATGCCTTAAAAATGGCTTTAAAATGGATTTGGAGCATGGAGACGATTATCTCGGGATTGCAAGATAACCAAACAAAACTTTTAGTGGATTTCTACTTATTTTATTAAATATCATCTCCACCAAACAGGACAAGCTTGCATGTGTTATAGTTTTGGAGAAAAATGTGTTCATTTCATGTATGCGCGAAATGCCTTAAAAATGGCTTTAAAATGGATTTGGAGCATGGAGACGATTATCTCGGGATTGCAAGATAACCAAACAAAACTTTTAGTGGATTTCTACTTATTTTATTAAATATCATCTCCACCAAACAGGACAAGCTTGCATCTGTTATAGTTTTGGAGAAAAATGTGTTCATTTCATGTATGCGCGAAATGCCTTAAAAATGGCTTTAAAATGGATTTGGAGCATGGAGACGATTATCTCGGGATTGCAAGATAACCAAACAAAACTTTTAGTGGATTTCTACTTATTTTATTAAATATCATCTCCACCAAACAGGACAAGCTTGCATGTGTTATAGTTTTGGAGAAAAATGTGTTCATTTCATGTATGCGCAAAATGCCTTTGAAATGGCTTTAAAATGGATTTGGAGCATGGAGACGATTATCTCGGGATTGCAAGATAACCAAACAAAACTTTTAGTGGATTTCTACTTATTTTATTAAATATCATCTCCACCAAACAGGACAAGCTTGCATCTGTTATAGTTTTGGAGAAAAATGTGTTCATTTCATGTATGCGCGAAATGCCTTAAAAATGGCTTTAAAATGGATTTGGAGCATGGAGACGATTATCTCGGGATTGCAAGATAACCAAACAAAACTTTTAGTGGATTTCTACTTATTTTATTAAATATCATCTCCACCAAACAGGACAAGCTTGCATGTGTTATAGTTTTGGAGAAAAATGTGTTCATTTCATGTATGCGCAAAATGCCTTTGAAATGGCTTTAAAATGGATTTGGAGCATGGAGACGATTATCTCAGGATGGCAATATAAACAAACGAAACGTTTAGTAGATTTCTACTTATTTTATTAAATATTATCTCCACCAAACAGGACAAGCTTGCATCTGTTATAGTTTTGGAGAAAAATGTGTTCATTTCATGTATGCGCGAAATGCCTTAAAAATTGCTTTAAAATGGATTTGGAGCATGGAGACGATTATCTCGGGATTGCAAGATAACCAAACAAAACTTTTAGTGGATTTCTACTTATTTTATTAAATATCATCTCCACCAAACAGGACAAGCTTGCATCTGTTATAGTTTTGGAGAAAAATGTGTTCATTTCATGTATGCGCGAAATGCCTTAAAAATGGCTTTAAAATGGATTTGGAGCATGGAGACGATTATCTCGGGATTGCAAGATAACCAAACAAAACTTTTAGTGGATTTCTACTTATTTTATTAAATATCATCTCCACCAAACAGGACAAGCTTGCATGTGTTATAGTTTTGGAGAAAAATGTGTTCATTTCATGTATGCGCGAAATGCCTTAAAAATGGCTTTAAAATGGATTTGGAGCATGGAGACGATTATCTCGGGATTGCAAGATAACCAAACAAAACTTTTAGTGGATTTCTACTTATTTTATTAAATATCATCTCCACCAAACAGGACAAGCTTGCATCTGTTATAGTTTTGGAGAAAAATGTGTTCATTTCATGTATGCGCGAAATGCCTTAAAAATGGCTTTAAAATGGATTTGGAGCATGGAGACGATTATCTCGGGATTGCAAGATAACCAAACAAAACTTTTAGTGGATTTCTACTTATTTTATTAAATATCATCTCCACCAAACAGGACAAGCTTGCATCTGTTATAGTTTTGGAGAAAAATGTGTTCATTTCATGTATGCGCGAAATGCCTTAAAAATGGCTTTAAAATGGATTTGGAGCATGGAGACGATTATCTCGGGATTGCAAGATAACCAAACAAAACTTTTAGTGGATTTCTACTTATTTTATTAAATATCATCTCCACCAAACAGGACAAGCTTGCATCTGTTATAGTTTTGGAGAAAAATGTGTTCATTTCATGTATGCGCGAAATGCCTTAAAAATGGCTTTAAAATGGATTTGGAGCATGGAGACGATTATCTCGGGATTGCAAGATAACCAAACAAAACTTTTAGTGGATTTCTACTTATTTTATTAAATATCATCTCCACCAAACAGGACAAGCTTGCATCTGTTATAGTTTTGGAGAAAAATGTGTTCATTTCATGTATGCGCGAAATGCCTTAAAAATGGCTTTAAAATGGATTTGGAGCATGGAGACGATTATCTCGGGATTGCAAGATAACCAAACAAAACTTTTAGTGGATTTCTACTTATTTTATTAAATATCATCTCCACCAAACAGGACAAGCTTGCATCTGTTATAGTTTTGGAGAAAAATGTGTTCATTTCATGTATGCGCGAAATGCCTTAAAAATGGCTTTAAAATGGATTTGGAGCATGGAGACGATTATCTCGGGATTGCAAGATAACCAAACAAAACTTTTAGTGGATTTCTACTTATTTTATTAAATATCATCTCCACCAAACAGGACAAGCTTGCATCTGTTATAGTTTTGGAGAAAAATGTGTTCATTTCATGTATGCGCGAAATGCCTTAAAAATGGCTTTAAAATGGATTTGGAGCATGGAGACGATTATCTCGGGATTGCAAGATAACCAAACAAAACTTTTAGTGGATTTCTACTTATTTTATTAAATATCATCTCCACCAAACAGGACAAGCTTGCATGTGTTATAGTTTTGGAGAAAAATGTGTTCATTTCATGTATGCGCGAAATGCCTTAAAAATGGCTTTAAAATGGATTTGGAGCATGGAGACGATTATCTCGGGATTGCAAGATAACCAAACAAAACTTTTAGTGGATTTCTACTTATTTTATTAAATATCATCTCCACCAAACAGGACAAGCTTGCATCTGTTATAGTTTTGGAGAAAAATGTGTTCATTTCATGTATGCGCGAAATGCCTTAAAAATGGCTTTAAAATGGATTTGGAGCATGGAGACGATTATCTCGGGATTGCAAGATAACCAAACAAAACTTTTAGTGGATTTCTACTTATTTTATTAAATATCATCTCCACCAAACAGGACAAGCTTGCATCTGTTATAGTTTTGGAGAAAAATGTGTTCATTTCATGTATGCGCGAAATGCCTTAAAAATGGCTTTAAAATGGATTTGGAGCATGGAGACGATTATCTCGGGATTGCAAGATAACCAAACAAAACTTTTAGTGGATTTCTACTTATTTTATTAAATATCATCTCCACCAAACAGGACAAGCTTGCATCTGTTATAGTTTTGGAGAAAAATGTGTTCATTTCATGTATGCGCGAAATGCCTTAAAAATGGCTTTAAAATGGATTTGGAGCATGGAGACGATTATCTCGGGATTGCAAGATAACCAAACAAAACTTTTAGTGGATTTCTACTTATTTTATTAAATATCATCTCCACCAAACAGGACAAGCTTGCATCTGTTATAGTTTTGGAGAAAAATGTGTTCATTTCATGTATGCGCGAAATGCCTTAAAAATGGCTTTAAAATGGATTTGGAGCATGGAGACGATTATCTCGGGATTGCAAGATAACCAAACAAAACTTTTAGTGGATTTCTACTTATTTTATTAAATATCATCTCCACCAAACAGGACAAGCTTGCATCTGTTATAGTTTTGGAGAAAAATGTGTTCATTTCATGTATGCGCGAAATGCCTTAAAAATGGCTTTAAAATGGATTTGGAGCATGGAGACGATTATCTCGGGATTGCAAGATAACCAAACAAAACTTTTAGTGGATTTCTACTTATTTTATTAAATATCATCTCCACCAAACAGGACAAGCTTGCATCTGTTATAGTTTTGGAGAAAAATGTGTTCATTTCATGTATGCGCGAAATGCCTTAAAAATGGCTTAAAATGGATTTGGAGCATGGAGACGATTATCTCGGGATTGCAAGATAACCAAACAAAACTTTTAGTGGATTTCTACTTATTTTATTAAATATCATCTCCACCAAACAGGACAAGCTTGCATCTGTTATAGTTTTGGAGAAAAATGTGTTCATTTCATGTATGCGCGAAATGCCTTAAAAATGGCTTTAAAATGGATTTGGAGCATGGAGACGATTATCTCGGGATTGCAAGATAACCAAACAAAACTTTTAGTGGATTTCTACTTACTTTATTAAATATCATCTCCACCAAACAGGACAAGCTTGCATCTGTTATAGTTTTGGAGAAAAATGTGTTCATTTCATGTATGCGCGAAATGCCTTAAAAATGGCTTTAAAATGGATTTGGAGCATGGAGACGATTATCTCGGGATTGCAAGATAACCAAACAAAACTTTTAGTGGATTTCTACTTATTTTATTAAATATCATCTCCACCAAACAGGACAAGCTTGCATCTGTTATAGTTTTGGAGAAAAATGTGTTCATTTCATGTATGCGCGAAATGCCTTAAAAATGGCTTTAAAATGGATTTGGAGCATGGAGACGATTATCTCGGGATTGCAAGATAACCAAACAAAACTTTTAGTGGATTTCTACTTATTTTATTAAATATCATCTCCACCAAACAGGACAAGCTTGCATCTGTTATAGTTTTGGAGAAAAATGTGTTCATTTCATGTATGCGCGAAATGCCTTAAAAATGGCTTTAAAATGGATTTGGAGCATGGAGACGATTATCTCGGGATTGCAAGATAACCAAACAAAACTTTTAGTGGATTTCTACTTATTTTATTAAATATCATCTCCACCAAACAGGACAAGCTTGCATCTGTTATAGTTTTGGAGAAAAATGTGTTCATTTCATGTATGCGCGAAATGCCTTAAAAATGGCTTTAAAATGATTTGGAGCATGGAGACGATTATCTCGGGATTGCAAGATAACCAAACAAAACTTTTAGTGGATTTCTACTTATTTTATTAAATATCATCTCCACCAAACAGGACAAGCTTGCATCTGTTATAGTTTTGGAGAAAAATGTGTTCATTTCATGTATGCGCGAAATGCCTTAAAAATGGCTTTAAAATGGATTTGGAGCATGGAGACGATTATCTCGGGATTGCAAGATAACCAAACAAAACTTTTAGTGGATTTCTACTTATTTTATTAAATATCATCTCCACCAAACAGGACAAGCTTGCATCTGTTATAGTTTTGGAGAAAAATGTGTTCATTTCATGTATGCGCGAAATGCCTTAAAAATGGCTTTAAAATGGATTTGGAGCATGGAGACGATTATCTCGGGATTGCAAGATAACCAAACAAAACTTTTAGTGGATTTCTACTTATTTTATTAAATATCATCTCCACCAAACAGGACAAGCTTGCATCTGTTATAGTTTTGGAGAAAAATGTGTTCATTTCATGTATGCGCGAAATGCCTTAAAAATGGCTTTAAAATGGATTTGGAGCATGGAGACGATTATCTCGGGATTGCAAGATAACCAAACAAAACTTTTAGTGGATTTCTACTTATTTTATTAAATATCATCTCCACCAAACAGGACAAGCTTGCATCTGTTATAGTTTTGGAGAAAAATGTGTTCATTTCATGTATGCGCGAAATGCCTTAAAAATGGCTTTAAAATGGATTTGGAGCATGGAGACGATTATCTCGGGATTGCAAGATAACCAAACAAAACTTTTAGTGGATTTCTACTTATTTTATTAAATATCATCTCCACCAAACAGGACAAGCTTGCATCTGTTATAGTTTTGGAGAAAAATGTGTTCATTTCATGTATGCGCGAAATGCCTTAAAAATGGCTTTAAAATGGATTTGGAGCATGGAGACGATTATCTCGGGATTGCAAGATAACCAAACAAAACTTTTAGTGGATTTCTACTTATTTTATTAAATATCATCTCCACCAAACAGGACAAGCTTGCATCTGTTATAGTTTTGGAGAAAAATGTGTTCATTTCATGTATGCGCGAAATGCCTTAAAAATGGCTTTAAAATGGATTTGGAGCATGGAGACGATTATCTCGGGATTGCAAGATAACCAAACAAAACTTTTAGTGGATTTCTACTTATTTTATTAAATATCATCTCCACCAAACAGGACAAGCTTGCATCTGTTATAGTTTTGGAGAAAAATGTGTTCATTTCATGTATGCGCGAAATGCCTTAAAAATGGCTTTAAAATGGATTTGGAGCATGGAGACGATTATCTCGGGATTGCAAGATAACCAAACAAAACTTTTAGTGGATTTCTACTTATTTTATTAAATATCATCTCCACCAAACAGGACAAGCTTGCATCTGTTATAGTTTTGGAGAAAAATGTGTTCATTTCATGTATGCGCGAAATGCCTTAAAAATGGCTTTAAAATGGATTTGGAGCATGGAGACGATTATCTCGGGATTGCAAGATAACCAAACAAAACTTTTAGTGGATTTCTACTTATTTTATTAAATATCATCTCCACCAAACAGGACAAGCTTGCATCTGTTATAGTTTTGGAGAAAAATGTGTTCATTTCATGTATGCGCGAAATGCCTTAAAAATGCTTTAAAATGGATTTGGAGCATGGAGACGATTATCTCGGGATTGCAAGATAACCAAACAAAACTTTTAGTGGATTTCTACTTATTTTATTAAATATCATCTCCACCAAACAGGACAAGCTTGCATCTGTTATAGTTTTGGAGAAAAATGTGTTCATTTCATGTATGCGCGAAATGCCTTAAAAATGGCTTTAAAATGGATTTGGAGCATGGAGACGATTATCTCGGGATTGCAAGATAACCAAACAAAACTTTTAGTGGATTTCTACTTATTTTATTAAATATCATCTCCACCAAACAGGACAAGCTTGCATCTGTTATAGTTTTGGAGAAAAATGTGTTCATTTCATGTATGCGCGAAATGCCTTAAAATGGCTTTAAAATGGATTTGGAGCATGGAGACGATTATCTCGGGATTGCAAGATAACCAAACAAAACTTTTAGTGGATTTCTACTTATTTTATTAAATATCATCTCCACCAAACAGGACAAGCTTGCATCTGTTATAGTTTTGGAGAAAAATGTGTTCATTTCATGTATGCGCGAAATGCCTTAAAAATGGCTTTAAAATGGATTTGGAGCATGGAGACGATTATCTCGGATTGCAAGATAACCAAACAAAACTTTTAGTGGATTTCTACTTATTTTATTAAATATCATCTCCACCAAACAGGACAAGCTTGCATCTGTTATAGTTTTGGAGAAAAATGTGTTCATTTCATGTATGCGCGAAATGCCTTAAAAATGGCTTTAAAATGGATTTGGAGCATGGAGACGATTATCTCGGGATTGCAAGATAACCAAACAAAACTTTTAGTGGATTTCTACTTATTTTATTAAATATCATCTCCACCAAACAGGACAAGCTTGCATCTGTTATAGTTTTGGAGAAAAATGTGTTCATTTCATGTATGCGCGAAATGCCTTAAAAATGGCTTTAAAATGGATTTGGAGCATGGAGACGATTATCTCGGGATTGCAAGATAACCAAACAAAACTTTTAGTGGATTTCTACTTATTTTATTAAATATCATCTCCACCAAACAGGACAAGCTTGCATCTGTTATAGTTTTGGAGAAAAATGTGTTCATTTCATGTATGCGCGAAATGCCTTAAAAATGGCTTTAAAATGGATTTGGAGCATGGAGACGATTATCTCGGGATTGCAAGATAACCAAACAAAACTTTTAGTGGATTTCTACTTATTTTATTAAATATCATCTCCACCAAACAGGACAAGCTTGCATCTGTTATAGTTTTGGAGAAAAATGTGTTCATTTCATGTATGCGCGAAATGCCTTAAAAATGGCTTTAAAATGGATTTGGAGCATGGAGACGATTATCTCGGGATTGCAAGATAACCAAACAAAACTTTTAGTGGATTTCTACTTATTTTATTAAATATCATCTCCACCAAACAGGACAAGCTTGCATCTGTTATAGTTTTGGAGAAAAATGTGTTCATTTCATGTATGCGCGAAATGCCTTAAAAATGGCTTTAAAATGGATTTGGAGCATGGAGACGATTATCTCGGGATTGCAAGATAACCAAACAAAACTTTTAGTGGATTTCTACTTATTTTATTAAATATCATCTCCACCAAACAGGACAAGCTTGCATCTGTTATAGTTTTGGAGAAAAATGTGTTCATTTCATGTATGCGCGAAATGCCTTAAAAATGGCTTTAAAATGGATTTGGAGCATGGAGACGATTATCTCGGGATTGCAAGATAACCAAACAAAACTTTTAGTGGATTTCTACTTATTTTATTAAATATCATCTCCACCAAACAGGACAAGCTTGCATCTGTTATAGTTTTGGAGAAAAATGTGTTCATTTCATGTATGCGCGAAATGCCTTAAAAATGGCTTTAAAATGGATTTGGAGCATGGAGACGATTATCTCGGGATTGCAAGATAACCAAACAAAACTTTTAGTGGATTTCTACTTATTTTATTAAATATCATCTCCACCAAACAGGACAAGCTTGCATCTGTTATAGTTTTGGAGAAAAATGTGTTCATTTCATGTATGCGCGAAATGCCTTAAAAATGGCTTTAAAATGGATTTGGAGCATGGAGACGATTATCTCGGGATTGCAAGATAACCAAACAAAACTTTTAGTGGATTTCTACTTATTTTATTAAATATCATCTCCACCAAACAGGACAAGCTTGCATCTGTTATAGTTTTGGGAGAAAAATGTGTTCATTTCATGTATGCGCGAAATGCCTTAAAAATGGCTTTAAAATGGATTTGGAGCATGGAGACGATTATCTCGGGATTGCAAGATAACCAAACAAAACTTTTAGTGGATTTCTACTTATTTTATTAAATATCATCTCCACCAAACAGGACAAGCTTGCATCTGTTATAGTTTTGGAGAAAAATGTGTTCATTTCATGTATGCGCGAAATGCCTTAAAATGGCTTTAAAATGGATTTGGAGCATGGAGACGATTATCTCGGGATTGCAAGATAACCAAACAAAACTTTTAGTGGATTTCTACTTATTTTATTAAATATCATCTCCACCAAACAGGACAAGCTTGCATCTGTTATAGTTTTGGAGAAAAATGTGTTCATTTCATGTATGCGCGAAATGCCTTAAAAATGGCTTTAAAATGGATTTGGAGCATGGAGACGATTATCTCGGGATTGCAAGATAACCAAACAAAACTTTTAGTGGATTTCTACTTATTTTATTAAATATCATCTCCACCAAACAGGACAAGCTTGCATCTGTTATAGTTTTGGAGAAAAATGTGTTCATTTCATGTATGCGCGAAATGCCTTAAAAATGGCTTTAAAATGGATTTGGAGCATGGAGACGATTATCTCGGGATTGCAAGATAACCAAACAAAACTTTTAGTGGATTTCTACTTATTTTATTAAATATCATCTCCACCAAACAGGACAAGCTTGCATCTGTTATAGTTTTGGAGAAAAATGTGTTCATTTCATGTATGCGCGAAATGCCTTAAAAATGGCTTTAAAATGGATTTGGAGCATGGAGACGATTATCTCGGGATTGCAAGATAACCAAACAAAACTTTTAGTGGATTTCTACTTATTTTATTAAATATCATCTCCACCAAACAGGACAAGCTTGCATCTGTTATAGTTTTGGAGAAAAATGTGTTCATTTCATGTATGCGCGAAATGCCTTAAAAATGGCTTTAAAATGGATTTGGAGCATGGAGACGATTATCTCGGGATTGCAAGATAACCAAACAAAACTTTTAGTGGATTTCTACTTATTTTATTAAATATCATCTCCACCAAACAGGACAAGCTTGCATCTGTTATAGTTTTGGAGAAAAATGTGTTCATTTCATGTATGCGCGAAATGCCTTAAAAATGGCTTTAAAATGGATTTGGAGCATGGAGACGATTATCTCGGGATTGCAAGATAACCAAACAAAACTTTTAGTGGATTTCTACTTATTTTATTAAATATCATCTCCACCAAACAGGACAAGCTTGCATCTGTTATAGTTTTGGAGAAAAATGTGTTCATTTCATGTATGCGCGAAATGCCTTAAAAATGGCTTTAAAATGGATTTGGAGCATGGAGACGATTATCTCGGGATTGCAAGATAACCAAACAAAACTTTTAGTGGATTTCTACTTATTTTATTAAATATCATCTCCACCAAACAGGACAAGCTTGCATCTGTTATAGTTTTGGAGAAAAATGTGTTCATTTCATGTATGCGCGAAATGCCTTAAAAATGGCTTTAAAATGGATTTGGAGCATGGAGACGATTATCTCGGGATTGCAAGATAACCAAACAAAACTTTTAGTGGATTTCTACTTATTTTATTAAATATCATCTCCACCAAACAGGACAAGCTTGCATCTGTTATAGTTTTGGAGAAAAATGTGTTCATTTCATGTATGCGCGAAATGCCTTAAAAATGGCTTTAAAATGGATTTGGAGCATGGAGACGATTATCTCGGGATTGCAAGATAACCAAACAAAACTTTTAGTGGATTTCTACTTATTTTATTAAATATCATCTCCACCAAACAGGACAAGCTTGCATCTGTTATAGTTTTGGAGAAAAATGTGTTCATTTCATGTATGCGCGAAATGCCTTAAAAATGGCTTTAAAATGGATTTGGAGCATGGAGACGATTATCTCGGGATTGCAAGATAACCAAACAAAACTTTTAGTGGATTTCTACTTATTTTATTAAATATCATCTCCACCAAACAGGACAAGCTTGCATCTGTTATAGTTTTGGAGAAAAATGTGTTCATTTCATGTATGCGCGAAATGCCTTAAAAATGGCTTTAAAATGGATTTGGAGCATGGAGACGATTATCTCGGGATTGCAAGATAACCAAACAAAACTTTTAGTGGATTTCTACTTATTTTATTAAATATCATCTCCACCAAACAGGACAAGCTTGCATCTGTTATAGTTTTGGAGAAAAATGTGTTCATTTCATGTATGCGCGAAATGCCTTAAAAATGGCTTTAAAATGGATTTGGAGCATGGAGACGATTATCTCGGGATTGCAAGATAACCAAACAAAACTTTTAGTGGATTTCTACTTATTTTATTAAATATCATCTCCACCAAACAGGACAAGCTTGCATCTGTTATAGTTTTGGAGAAAAATGTGTTCATTTCATGTATGCGCGAAATGCCTTAAAAATGGCTTTAAAATGGATTTGGAGCATGGAGACGATTATCTCGGGATTGCAAGATAACCAAACAAAACTTTTAGTGGATTTCTACTTATTTTATTAAATATCATCTCCACCAAACAGGACAAGCTTGCATCTGTTATAGTTTTGGAGAAAAATGTGT
Organism: Anomaloglossus baeobatrachus; assembly: GCF_048569485.1. Taxonomy (NCBI): domain Eukaryota; kingdom Metazoa; phylum Chordata; class Amphibia; order Anura; family Aromobatidae; genus Anomaloglossus; species Anomaloglossus baeobatrachus. Next base: position 195,543 of record NW_027444913.1, read on the forward strand.
TCATTTCATGTATGCGCGAAATGCCTTAAAAATGGCTTTAAAATGGATTTGGAGCATGGAGACGATTATCTCGGGATTGCAAGATAACCAAACAAAACTTTTAGTGGATTTCTACTTATTTTATTAAATATCATCTCCACCAAACAGGACAAGCTTGCATCTGTTATAGTTTTGGAGAAAAATGTGTTCATTTCATGTATGCGCGAAATGCCTTAAAAATGGCTTTAAAATGGATTTGGAGCATGGAGACGATTATCTCGGGATTGCAAGATAACCAAACAAAACTTTTTAGTGGATTTCTACTTATTTTATTAA